>NC_066575.1:7672959-7687959 GCF_024679095.1 Eriocheir sinensis | reverse complement strand
ACTTGCTTTAAACACATCGTCAGTAAAGATATATATAGGAGGAACATTTTGCTGAACCCGCTTTGAGATTCTTCCCACGACTATCTTCGCAAACTGAAATGAGGTGAAGAGGAAAGTTACACTCGAGAAAAGTTAAGTTTGGCTACATTACAAGACAACTCTGGATATTACAAGCTTGAAACACATCGCCAGAATTTTTTTTTTTTGTCAGTACTACGAACAGAACCTCCTACGAGTACCTCTGCAGACTAAATTGAGGTGAAATATATGAAAGAGAATTATACTCGAACAAGTTAAGTATGGTCCCGTTTCAAGACAACTCTTTGGACGTAACTGGCTTCAAAAATATCGCCAGGAGAATATATATTTTTTAGACCACGAACAGAACCTATTAATTACTGTGGAGTCCTGAATTCAACCGTCTATTCTGAATCCGAAACCCTCTGTGATCGCATTGATGAATTATTAGTCATTGCAATACGGTATCTGCGTCACGTAATCGAAACTCTTTACGATGACGATTGCATACGATCACGATGGCTCTTGTTTACGATTAACTTTTTTTGTACAATGCCTTTATGTCGCTGTTACTTGATAGATGGGTCACGTAGCGTCTTATATAGATTAAAAAATTACTGTCTTCCTCTATTTTCATATTTTTTAAAGGAAGGAAACAGCTCTAGGCCAGTATATTCTTATGACTATTGAGGTTTAAGACGTTTCAAAATTACTCTAATGTTTTACTCGATATTCCAGTGTTTATTGAAGTTAAGGCAACCCTGACCCCATTTTCCCTTAATTTTAGAGTATCCCTCTTAAACCTCACCCCGGCAACCCTAACTCCATTTTCTTTCAGTACCTCTTCCATTAAACCATTGTTCTTCTCTCTATTAACATCCCCTAACTTAAAACAAAATCCAAACCCTTATTTATATATCTCAAGAATAAGTGAATGTATATGTTTTAATTTTAAGGCAACCTCCCCTTAACAATGTGCTCAACTTGTCTACGCAATGACGAAAAAAAGGAAAGATTAATTGTAAAAAAAAATATACACACGCAAGAACTCATTTTACTACCAATAATTTGACGACAATCACGGAATTATTGTTCGGGTGTTTAATTGCTTTGCTTTTATGAATCATTCCTCTGATGCTGCAATTACCGAGGCGTCAATCAACCTGTAATTACCGAGCCTCTGCCTGTCGCCTCTTCGGGGAAATAATAATACGGCGACCTGATTAGACTTCCAATTAGTGGCGGAAACGATCAAGTTGTATTAGTATTTGATGAACCAATGATGACAGGTTTTTACAGTAACATTAACTAATAATGTATACGTAATAAGTTAGCAATCAGAAGAGGCTTTCCCACGCCCCACATAAGCATCACTCTAATTAAGGGCGCCATTGATCATAAAGTTGTGTTAGTATTTTGTGAAGTAATGATAACATTCTCATAAAGTAACATTTGGTGAAGTAAGTGTATCAAGTTACCAATTAGAAAAGCATTTAGTAAGACACATGTATCCGTATTTTGTGTTGTAATATTATGTGTATGTAGCACTGTTAAATTAATGAATCTATTAAATTTATGTATTACTTTTCATTCAAGGGTTTAGTAACGTTCGTGTATTAAGTTACCAATCAGAAAAGGACTTAGTCAGACATTTGTATTAATATTTGTGTTCTAGTATTAACTTTATGTAGCAATTTAAAGTTTATGTATCACTTAAGTTCTGTATTAGTTTTCATTCAAGAGTTTAGCAAAGTAAGAGTATTAAATTATCAGTAAGAAAAGGATTTAATCGGACAAATGTATCAGTATTTTGCGTTCTAGTATTACTTTTACGTAGCCATGTAAAGTTTATGTATCATTTAAGTTATGTATCAGTTTCCAGTCAAGAGCTTAGTAACGTAAGTGTATTAAGTTGTCAATCAGAAAAGAACTTAGTCAGACAAATGTATCAGTATTTTGCGATCAAGTATTACCTTTATGTAGCAATGTAAAGTTTATGTATCATTTAAGTTATGTATCAGTTTCCAGTCAAGAGCTTAGTAACGTAAATGTATTAAGTTACCAATCAGAAATAGAGTTTAGTCAGACAAATGTATCAATATTTTGCGATCTAGTATTACCTTTATGTAGCAATGTAAAGTTTATGTATCATTTAAGTTATGTATCAGTTTTCAGTCAAGAGCTTAGTAACGTAAGTGTATTAAGTTGTCAATCAGAAAAGAACTTAGACAGACAAATGTATCAGTATTTGGTGTTCTAGCATTACCGTTATGTAGCACTAAAACTTATGTATCAATTAAGTTTATGTATTTCCCACGTTCCACATATGTATAACTCTAATTAGGGGCGTCATTGATCATAAAGTTGTGTTAGTATTTTGTGCAGTAATGATGTAACACTATAAAATTTATGTATCAATTAAGTTTATGTATTAGTTTTCAGTCAAGGGCTAAACCGATCACATACTGCGCATAAATATTTATTGTGGTGATAGTAATAACCGCGTAATTATATTTTGCAACGGCAACTTCAATATTTATAACCTCGTAGTGATATTTAGTTCAGCCTTTTTGAACTTTATACAACGCAATTATAATAGATATAATTTCAGAGTTTTTTTTCATCACTTATATTAACACTAATTTCCTCTCATCACCACCAAGTACACTCAACATTCAACACCAAACATCACCACCACTTAGTACTCTCATTACATCGACAACACCATTTCAAACACCAATTAACACCTCGTCTCGGTCAACACCAAACACCACCAACACCACTCACTCACAACCACTCAATACTCTCATTACCTCGACAACACCGATTCAAACACCAATTAACACCTCGTCTCGGCCAACACCAAACGCTCACTCACCACCACCACCACCACCAATCACTCAACACCCTTTAACAGCATCCAACACTACTCTCGCTCAACATCAATCACCGCCGATCACTGACACGATCTCCTGACTTTAGTACTCAACCCTATGTGTGTGTGTGTGTGTGTGTGTGTGTGTGTGTGTGTTAAGAGAAGAGAAGAGAAGGAAAGGAAAGGAAAGGAAAGGAAAGGAAAGGAAAGGGAAGGGAAGGGAAGGGAAGGGAAGGGAAGGAAGGGAAGGGAAGGGAAGGGAAGGAGAGAGAGAGAGAGAGAGAGAGAGAGAGAGAGAGAGAGAGAGAGAGAGAGAGAGAGAGAGAGAGAGAGAGAGAGAGAGAGAGAGAGAGAGAGAAAATCCAATCGGGAGGGTGATTTTCCTCTCCAAAAATACATTTCTTTTCCTCTTCCCTTTTCCGAGACAAACTTTAGGGTGACCGACTGACTGACTAACGGCCTGACTGACTGACTGACTGACTGACTAACGGACTGACTGACTAACGGACTGACTGACTAACGGACTGACTGACTAACGGACTGACTGACTAACGGACTGACTGACTGACTGACTGACCAACAGAATGACTGATATCCCTAAAGCCGACCCACTGACTGACTGACTGACTAACGGACTGACTGACTGACTGACTGACTGACTAACGGACTGACTGACTGACTGACTAACGGACTGACTAACTGACTGACTGACTGACTGATAGACTGACTAACGGACTGAATGACATACCCTAAAGCCGATCCACTGACTGACTGACTGACTGACTATGCAACTGATATATTGGCTATCTGACTGACTGACTGACATTCTCCTAAGGCTGACCCACTGACTCCCTGACAGACTGACTAGCTAGTAACTGACTAACAGAGTGATTTACTGATTAACTGACTGATTGACTGACTAAAATCGATACATCAACTAACGAAATGACTGACAAACTCTCCACTAAAAAATCCCCTGACTCACTGACTCACTAATTAGCAAAATGACCTACTGTCTAACTAAATAATTGACTGATTGACGAAATAACACGATAGACTAACTGGCTAAACTCTTATGACAAACTTGCTATACACAACTGATGTACTGATTGACCGACTGACTGACTGACTGATTTGATTGGCTTGCTGACTAATTGGAGGTGTCATTATATAATTCCATGTAAATACACAATAATCATAGGTAATTGCACAAAGAAACACCTGTACATTAAGTGAGGTGGAGTTCATACACGTGTTTTTAATGTTGTTGTTGTTGTTGTTGGTTGTGGTGGTGGTGGTGGTGCTGCTGTGTAACTTCGCTGTGTGTTGAAAGGTCCTGAACGGTAGATATTGCGTAGGTGTGCATATGCGTAAATCTTTGTATCAGTTGTAATGTGTTGTTACGAAGATGTATGAGTGTTGGTGAGTGTTTCAGTGTTATATGAGTGTGCAAAGGTGTGTTGCTGGGTGTTGAATTAAGGGTGTTGGAAGTGTTAGTCTGCGTAAGTGTGAATGTCAGTGTCAATGTTGAGTTAGTTTTGTTTTATTGTAAAGAAAGCAACTCAAGGGCAAAAAGAAATAAAAACAAAGAGTATAAAAGTATAAGTATTGCTGGGTGTTGCTAAAAGGTGTTGGAAGGGAGCATTTTCTATTCCTGATACAGTGGTGTTGAAATATTGCTTAAAATGGTGTTGCAGAATTACGTAAAGAATATTAAAAGAGATTGTTTACTGCTTTGTTTTTGGTGGTGTTGATGGTAGAGGTGGTGGTGGTGGTGGTGATGATGGTGTTATGTAGACGATGCTGGTAGTGGTTTATGATGATGATGGTGTACGTGGGTCGTGTTAGTTGCAGTGGTGGTGATGGTGATGTATGGTGGTGATGCAGTTAGTGGTGGTTGATAATGGTGGTTGTGGTGATTTTTGGTATTGATGCAAGAAGGTGTTGATTTCTTAGTGGTGGTGGTGCTGTTGTTATTGTTGTTGTTAGTGGTGGTGATGGTGGTGGTGAGCGTGGTGGTGGTGGTGGTGATGGTGGTGGTGATGGTGATGTATGGTGGTGATGCAGTTGGAGGTGGTTGATAATGCTGGTTGTGGTGATTTTTGATATTGATGCAAGGTGTTGATTTCTTAGTGGTGGTGGTGCTGTTGTTATTGTTGTTGTTAGTGGTGGTGGTGGTGGTGGTGGTGGTGGTGGTGGTGGTGGTGGTGATGGTGGTGTGCATATGAAACAAACAAAACCGGTGTTACATGTCTGATTGTTATCCAAACACACACACACACACACACACACACACACACACACACACACACACACACACACAGCTTCAACCGTGCCCTACATAACAAAAGACACATATACATATTATCTGATATACTATGTAGATATTATTCCGTAACACACACACACACACACACACACACACACACACGCCAACAGAAACCATATCAGTGCCCTACATTGCTAAACACACACACACACACACACACACACACACACACACACACACACACCAAAGAACGACCACCATTAATCAAAAAACGAACTATTTACCTTCAACGTTTAGCGACGCAGAATAAGAGGCGGCGGAGGCGGTGACGACGAAGATGAAGGAAGGTGAGTTAATTAAGGTAGCGAAGGTGAGAAGGGCAGGTGAGACAGGGAACGTAAACAGCACCGTCTCACTTACTCTCTTTCAGCGTCACACTCACTCCACACCACCACCACCACCACCACCACAATCAGCACCTTTCCCTCAAGACGTTCACTTTCAACAGACGAGACAGACAGCGCGGCGCCAGTCCTTGTCACTTTCACTCTCCCTCTCTTCCCCTAAAATTCACTCCCACCAAACTTCTTTTACCACGTCAGCAGAATCAGCCGCGCGATCTTACTACGGTCCAGCTCCTGTCGGGGTGGCTGAGGGCGGTTGGAAGAGGCGGGAGGAGGCAGGGACACCACCGAGCACGCAGCAAGGCAGGCACCAGGGCGGGGAGAGCAGCGGGAGGACGTCAATGGAAAATGTCACTGTGTTTCTCAGGCTACAGAAGGCGAGCCTCACGTGCTCCTACTGCCGGGAGGTCACTTAGCCACTGCTGCTGCTCACTGCTGCTCCCGGTGCCGCTCTGCCCCACTGGCACACTCGCGCGCCTTCCTCCTCCTCCTCTTCTTCCCCCTCCTCCTCCTCCTCCTCCTCGTTCCCCTCCTACAGGCCACAAGTTTCAAAGCAAGCCCGTTTTTCTCACCCGCCTCTGCAGCGCCTCGGAATAACCACCGCGCTCAGGCTCCCTCAAGGCTGTGTTCTAATGAGTCTCTCTTGTGCTGGCGGGGTCGAGGGGGCGCTAGATGAGGTCCTCCCTAGCCTCATCCTTTCCGGGGAGTCCTACGAGGGTGGAAAGGCGGAATACGGCGACCGCGGGATGGCAACAGCGGAGTTATTGATTCGACGAGGGAGCTTCTGCTGGAGTGAGAGGAGGGAGGGAAGGAGAGTGAGAGAGAGGGAGGGAAGGAAAGAGAGAGAGAGAGAGGGAGGGAGAGGTGGAGAGGGAGAGTGGAGAGACGTAGATTGGAGGCGTTGGGGAAGGCTTCCGTGTGTGTGTGTGTGTGTGTGTGAGAGAGAGAGAGAGAGAGAGAGAGAGAGAGAGAGAGAGAGAGAGAGAGAGAGAGAGAGAGAGAGCGTGAGCAGCCCCCTAATCTCAAAGTGATGTCCAAAGATGGTCACGAGAGTGTGTGTCCCATGGCTCCCCTCCACACACACACACACACACACACACACACACACACCACAACCTCCACCCGCCCCCCTCACACCCACCCACAGAAACATCACACTTCCTAACAGCCCCGCCCACGGTTCATCCCGCCCGCCCGCCCACCCACGCCCGAATTCACGCTACCTACACCTTTAAATCCACCCGCACACCCACCCACGCAGCGTACACCCCACCCCCCTCCTCCCTCCACTGTAGTCTTCCACCCGAACAAGCACGCCCATATCTACACCTGCAACCCAAACTCAACCCAACCCATCAACGTTTTCTGGGGCTTTAATATCCCTCTTCCACCACGTTAACCACATTCTGAACTCCACCTGCTTTCCATTCCCTTCCACTCTCTGCCCTTTCGATGCTAATTAATATGTCAGTTCTTCCTTCTTTCAATCAGTCAATCCTTCCTTCCTTCCTTGCTTCCTTCCCCTGTTGTCGCATATCTCAATCTGTCAATCTTTCCTTCCCTTCTTCCTCCCTTCCTTTTTTCCTTCCTTCCTTCCTTCCTTCCTTGCTTCCTTCCCCTACTATCGCATACCTCAATCTGCCAATCATTGCTCCCTTCCTTCCTTCCTTCCTTCCCTCCTTCTCCCATTATCGTATACTCTAATCTATCAGTCACTTCTCCCTTCCTCCTCCTAAACTCCAATCCCTCCTTAAACTCTTCTCCCTTCCCCTCCCCCTATCGATAATGTATTTAGCGTGATATCTCTTTTTGTGGGGAAACTATTTTTCTTCCCCTCTTTGTTGTCATTTAGGGCCTCTTGGTCATCTCTATTGCTTGTTACTGCTTTGGTTCATTACTAAGTTGTCGCAAGGGATTTTGGTTTAATTCTTTCCACGTGTTTGATATTTCTTTCATTTCGTTTTCTTGTGTTATTATTATGCTTTTTTGTCCTTTATTTTATTTCTGTCCTGTCTAACTCTATGGGTCGAATTATAAGACACTTCGTCACCCAAGAACACAAATTTGACAAGGCTTTCGTAGGAGTTATGGGTATTTCCAGGGGTAGTTTTATGACCCTGGTGGTAGTGTGACCCTTCTTCTGTACCGTGAACCTGAAGAAACACTCATTAGAACCCGACTGACCCCCTCTTTGACCTTTAGAAATAGCTGATGTGAGAAGCAAAAGTGTCTTAAAATACCAACCTATACGATTTATTTTTCTTGTGACTGCAGCATCCAGTTCGTTATTATGACACTTTCGGTTCTTACATCAGCTATTTCTAAAGGTCAAAGAGGGAGTCAGTCGGATTCTAATGAGTGTTTCTTTAGGATCATGGTACAGAAGAAGGGTCAAATTACCACCAGGGTCATAAAACTACTCCTGGAAATGCCCACAACTCCTACGAAAGCCTTGTCAAATTTGTGTTCTTGGGAGGCGAAATGTTTTATAATACGACCAATAGAGTTAGACAGACAGAAGTAAAATGAAGGACAAAAAAAAAGAAGGGTCACACTACCACCAGGGTCATAAAACTACTCCTGGAAATGCCCACAACTCCTACGAAAGCCTTGTCAAATTTGTGTTCTTGGAAGGCGAAATATCTTATAATACACTTTTTCTTTTCTTGTAATTGAAGCATCCACTTCAGCTCATGTCTCCCAACACTTCACTCACTTCAGCCTACACCTACGCTTCATAGACCCACATGTCAATGCTCTTCTGCAACCTCCATCTTCCACCTCCTCTTCCACTCTCCATTCTCCGCCTCTTCCTCCATCCTGCACCTCCTCCTCCACCCTGTACTTACTCCTCTACCCTCCACCTCCTTCTCCACCTTCCACCTATGCACCTCCTCCTCCACCTCCTCCTCCTCCTCCTCCACCCAGCACTTCCTCCTCCACCATCCTCCTCCTCCACCTCCTCCTCCTCCCCCCTGCACTTCCTCCTGCACCTCCTCCTCCACCCTCCACCCATGAACCTCTTCCTCCTCCTTCTCCTCCACCATCCTCCTCCTCCACCTCCTCCTCCACTTCCAGCCGCTCCTTCTTCACCCCGTCAGACGTAGTTTTAAGCCTACAAAATCTCTTCCCGTCGAGACAAAGGATTCGGGGGCTGGTGGGGGGGGCCGAAAAGAGGGGAGGTGGGGGCAGTGGAAGGGGCGGGGAGGGGGGGGTTCTAGTTCCCCACCCACCCCACCCCGCCCTCCGTCACATTTTGGAACCGTGATTTCAGAGGCGAGGCGAAGTTTGTGTGTGTGTGTGTGTGTGTGTGTGTGTGTGTGTGTGTGTGTGTGTATACGACACGTCTCCTTTCTCACGACCGGCACGCACTCAAAAGTTCTCTCTCTCTCTCTCTCTCGGCCGCGGGGCACAGGCACAGAATGACGTACGAGAGAGAGAGAGAGAGAGAGAGAGAGAGAGAGAGAGAGAGAGAGAGAGAGAGAGAGAGAGAGAGAGAGAGAGAGAGAGAGAGAGAGAGAGAGAGAGAGAGAGAATGGGGGAAAGGGGAACGAGGAGGAAGGAAAAAAAAACATTGGAAGAACGAGAAGAAAAAAATCACCGCAGCCAAAAAAAATAAAAATAAAATAAAATAAAATAATAATAATAATAATAATGATAATAATAATAATAATAATAATAATAATAATAATAATAATAAATAGAAAAAAAAACCTTCAAATTCGAGTCGAGAAAACATCGTGAAAGTAAATCCGAGACAAAAACAAAAGCGAAAAAGAAAAGTTTTAGAAGAATCTGAATGTCACAAGTCAAGGTCAGTCTCGCCTCTGCTGGAAACACTGACACGAAGGAGGAGGAGGAGGAGGAGGAGGAGGAGGAACACAAAAGGTGACGTCATAGTTTTGTATTTTCGACCTCTTGGTGAAAGGGAAGAACGAAGAGGAGGACGAGGAAGAAGAGGACGAGGAGGAGGAGGAAGAAGAAGAAAGAAAAAGGAAAAAAAGACAAAAGAGGAAGAGTCATTGCTTTGTATTTTCGTGTTGATGAAGGAGGAAGAGGAGGACGAGGACGAGGAAGAGAACGAGGAGGAGGAGGAGGAGGAAGAAGAAGAAGAAGAAGAAAGAAAAAGGAAAAAAAGACGAAAGAGGAAGAGTCATAACTTTGTATTTTCCTCTTGATGAAGGAGGAAGAGGAGGACGAGGAGGAAGACGAGGAGGATAACGAGGAGGAGGAAGAAGAAGAAGAAAAAGGAAAAAAGACGAAAGGGGAAGAGTAATAACTTTGTATTTTCGTCTTGATGAAGGAGGAAGAGGAGGACGAGGAGGAAGACGAGGAAGAGGAGGAAGCTGAAGGAAAAAAAGAAATACAAAAGGAGGAGAGGAACAGCATTGTATTTTCCTCCTCTAGTGAAGAAAAAGAACGACGACAAGGAGGAGGAGGAGGAGGAGGAGGAGGAGGAGGAGGATAAGAAAGAGGAAAAAGGAAAAATTAAATAAAAACAAAAGGAGAATCTGAGTTTTATTTCTTCTCCTCTTCGTGAAGGAGGAAAACGAGAAGAGGAGAAGAAGGAGGAGGAGGACAAAGAGGAAAAACAGGAATGAAAAACGGAATAAAAAGACAAGGAAAAAAGATTAAAGGAGGGACATAACATTGTATTTTCCTCCTTTTGATGAAGAATTACAGAAGGAAAAGGAACAAAACAAAGAAAAATATAAAAAGGAGCAACGTGGAAGCATGTAAGATCAGGCAACAGATAGCTTCTTCAAACTACGACAAGGCTGCTTTTTTTTACAACAAAGGAGACAGCTCAAGGGCACAAAAAAAGGAAACAATAATAATAAAAAAGCCCGCTACTCGCTGCTCCTAAAATCAGATAGCTTCTTCACTTTATAACAAGGCTACTTTTTTTTACAACAAAGGAGACAGCTCAAGGGCACAAAAAAAAGGAAACAATAATATAAAAAAGCCCGCTACTCGCTGCTCCTAAAAAGAATCAAAAGAGGTGGCCGAAACAGGGGTCAATTTCGGGAGGAGAGGTGTCCTGATACCCTGCTTGCTTTGGTGTTGGAACCTCTTCGTTAGACTTTTCAGTAATAGCCTGCTGAGTTACCAAAAGTACTACGAATTCATATGGCCACTCCACGCCCACTCCTTACTTTCTCTCTCTGCCATGCCTCCCTTCCCTTCTCCTCCCTTCTTATTGCTACATGCATTTTCCTCTTCCTCCTCTTTATCTTCCTTCTTTCCTCTTCATTTCCTCATCCGATACGTTCTGTTCACTCCTATCGCTTATTAGTAACGGGTAATTCGATGTTTTTTGTGACGATCGTTTTTGAGTTACGTTTCATCTGCAGGAAGTTTGTTGCAGTGACGCATGATGCACTTTGAGATAAGAAAAATAATACCTCGCTCATGTCTATAGAGTGTGGTCTCGCTTGAGCTGGTAGACCGTTTTAACTAGAGAGCGAGAGATGGAGACAGACAAATAGAAATAGATTTAGAGATGAAAAAACGAGAGGAGGAACAAAGGGAGAAGAAAAACACGCCCTAAAAACACTTAAAAAAAACATTGTAAAAACGAATTGGATTAGAACTAAAAAACGTGACGTGACTGTTACTTAATCTTTTCACTTGACAAAATCGAATGAAGAGGAGGAGGAGAAGGACAAAGAGGAAGACAAGGAAGACAAGGAAGAGGAGGACCAGGATCTTAGCTTCATGCCTCCCTCCTCCTCCTCCACCCTGTCCCGCGGTAGGGTTGACAAAAGGGCACCGTCGGAGGGCCGTTCGTCGGGACCCTCGTGCATCGGGGTGCCTCAAGAGCCTCCCGGAACGCCCTGAACCCCGCCGCGTAATCACGAGCCCCAGGTCGATGTGATGCGATGGCCAGACTCTTGTTTACCGCCGGCCACTCCACGCCCACTCCACCCTACTCTGGCTTTTTGCTGCTACTCCTATCTTCCTCCACCTCCTCCTCCTCCTCCTCTGTCTCCACTTACACCTTCCGTTATCGAGTATTTTTTTTATCGAACTCATTCCTTATTACTCCCTGCTGCCTTGTCTGTCTTACCTTCTCCTGCCTCCTTATTGCTACTGCTGTCTTCCTCCTCCTCCTCCTCCTCCTCCTCCTCCTCTTATATCTTCCATTATCTTCTCTCTCTTCATCTCATCTCCTTCCTTTTCTCCTGTCTTTTCTTCTCTTTCCTCATTAATGTTTCCCTCCGTCTTCCTCCTCCTGTTACCTTCTCTCTCTCTCTCTCTCTTTATTCTATCCCATTCCTCTTCCTCTTCTCTTTCATCTTTATTGCAACTTTTGTCTTCCTCTTTCTCTTATCATCTTCCTCCTCCTCTTGTCTTCCGTTTTCTTCTCTCCCTCTATCTTTTCTCTCCCTTCCTCCATGCCCTCTCCTTACTCTCTGCCTCCTTTTCTTCTTTTCCCTCATTATCTTCCTCTTCCTCATCTTCCTTCTCCTCTTCCTTTCTCTACCCTTTCTCTTCTCTTCTGCCTTTCTTTATTCACTTCTCCCATCTACTCTTCTTCCTTCCTTCTCCTTTCTTTCTTTTATACGTCTTCCATTTTCTTCTCCCTCTTTCCTATCTTCTCCTTTTCTTTTATTAATTTCCTTATCTAATTTCTTGCTTTTTCTTCCTCCTTTTCTTATTGTTCCTCCTCCTTCTCCTCCTCCTCCTCCTCCTCCTCCTCCTTCTCCTCCTCCTCCTTTTCCTCCTCCTCCGTTCCTTCCACATTTTTTCTCCGTTTTCGCAGCTGCTTTTTCACATATGCCTCCTCCTTCTACTAAGCCTCCTCCTCCTACTAAGCCTCCTCCTCCTCCTCCTCCTCCTCCTCCTCCTCCTCCGTCTTCCGTGTTGACCAGCCTTGTTTATAGCCATCTCCTCCGTCTTCTTTACCTCTTAAACAAACTCCTCCTCCTCCTCCTCCTCTTCCTCCTCCTCCTCCACCTCCACGCATCGTTGGATATTAATAAGCACAAAGAGAGAGAAAGAGAGAGAGAAAGAGGGATTCGAACCTACAAAAGAAAAATGACGAGAGAGAAAGAGAGAAAAAAACACGCCTTCTCAGACCTTTTAATTTCTCCAGTTTTTTTTTTTTTTTTCTTCTCGATGATTGGTGCGATTATTTTGGGGGTCAAGACAAGAAAAGCGAGAGAGAGAGAGAGAGAGAGAGAGAGAGAGAGAGAGAGAGAGAGAGAGAGAGAGAGAGAGAGAGAGAGAGAGAGAGAGAGAGAGAGAGAGAGAGAGAGAGAGAGAGAGAGAGAGAGAGAGAGAGAGAGAGAGAGAGAGAGAGAGAGAGAGAGAGAGAGAGAGAGAGAGAGAGAGAGAGAGAGAGAGAAGAGAAAAAACAACAAACCGGCTCAAACCTTTTCTTTTTTTCTCTTTTTCTGTTTTTATTCTTCTGGTTTATTGGTGTGGTTATTTTGGGGCGGGACAAGAAAAGCCTCTCTCCCTCCCTCCTTCCCCGCAATATAACACGTCCACAGATTATGGTCCTGAGCCTGTAGTTATAATCTCTTAGCACGCACAACACACACTCCCGGAATTCTACATATTTAAATTTCGCTTTTCAGCACCCTGTATAGGAAAAAAAAGCCAAATATTGTTAGAGCTATGATAAACTACCTCAGTATATCTCAGCGTAAAAAGCAAAAGAGTTATAAAGTAAAGGAAGTCTCCAATGATCTAGTACTGAAATCTATTAACTTAGGATCAAGCAAGGCAAGAAAAAGAAGGAAAACAAAGCCAAAAAGGTTTGATTTCACTCTAACATATCACCTCAGTATATCAGAGCGTGAAAAGGAAAATAATTATAAAGTAAAGGAAGTCTCCAATGATCAGTACTGAAGTCTATCAACCTTGGGATCACGCAGGGCAAGAAAAAGAAGGAAAAGAAAGACAAAAAGGTTCGAATTCACTCTAACATATCACCTCAGTATATCAGAGCGTGGAAAGCAAAATAATTATAAAGTAAAGGAAGTCTCCAATGATCTAGTACTGAAGTCTATTAACCTTGGGATCACACAGGGCAAGAAAAAGAAGGAAAAGAAAGACAAAAAGGTTCGAATTCTACTCTAACATATCACCTCAGCATATCAGAGCGTGAAAAGGAAAATAATTATAAAGTAAAGGAAGTGTCCAATGATCTTGCACTGAAGTCTATTAACCTTGGGATCACACAGGGCAAGAAAAAGAAGAAAAGAAAGCCAAAAAGGTTCGGATTCACTCTAACATATCACCTCAGCATAGCATAGCGTGAAAGGAAAATAGTATAAGGAAAGAAAAAGTGAAGGAAAAAACGCCTAAAAGGTTCGAATTCTACTCCAATAAATCACGTTAGTATATTACAGCATAAAAAGCAAAAGTAAATAAAAAATAAAATAAAATAAAGAAAGTGTCCAAGGAAAAGGAAAGACAAAAAGGTTCGAATTCTACTCTTTTTTTCTTTCTTTTTTTTTTTACAGCAAAGGAGACAGTTCAAGGGCACAAAAAAAGTTAACATTAATAAAAAAAAAGCCCGCTACTCGCTGCTCCTAAAAAGAATCCAAAGAGGTGGCCGAAAGATAGGTCAGTTTCTAATATAATCACCTCAGCATATCATAGAGTGAAAAGGAAAGAAGTATAAGGGAAAGAAAGGACCCAGTCATGAAGTACTGGATCCCATTAACCTGGGAATCACGCAAAGAAAAAAAAAGACTGAAAGGTTCGAATTCTACTCCAATAAACCGCTTTAGTATATCACAGTGTCAAAAGCAACAACAACAACAAAAAAAAGTAAAGATTTATTAACTATTCTATAAACCTGGATCACGCAAAGCAAGAAAAAGAAGGAAAAGGAAAGACAAAAAGGTTCGAATTCTACTCCAATAAATCACTCTAGTATATTACAGTGTCAAAAGCAACAACAACAACAAAAAAAGTAAAGATTTATTAACTATTCTATAAACCTGGATCACGCAAAGCAAGAAAAAGAAGGAAAAGGAAAGACAAAAAGGTTCAAATTCTACTCTAATATATCACCTCAACATATCATGCGTGAAAAGGAAAGAATTATAAGGTAAGGAAAGGGTCTAATCATATAGTACTGGATCCCATAAGCCTAGAAAACCACGCGAGGAAGAAAAAGGATAAGACGAAAGATAAAAACGTTCAAATTCTACTATAAATCAGCTCAGTGGCGTAAATAGATAAGAAGTACAAAGTAACCAATCGTGTAGGACTAGATTCCATTGAGAGTCACGCGAAGTAGGAAAAAGTAAAGAAAAATAAAAAAATACTCAAGACTTTTACTCTAACTCTCCTCGGTACCATCAACAGTCATGATCAAAAAGCTAAAACAAGTAAAAAGTAAAAAAAAAAGCATACCATTTAGATTCAATAAGAGGGATTAAGTCGTACTGGATCCTAAGTGTAAAAGGAGA
>NC_066575.1:7580459-7667959 GCF_024679095.1 Eriocheir sinensis | reverse complement strand
AAAGCACCACGGGTTAAAACACAGCACTCTACCTTATAAACAGCGGAATGAAGAAAACGAAAGGGTGTGAGAGAAAAAATCTGTTTGAACGTTAACTTAAAGAAATACGTTGGTCACTGGCTTGTCGTTTGTTTGGATAGATACAGATATAGACAGATAAATAGACAGACAGTTAGAGGTAGAGAGAATGAGAGATGATAGTTAGTTCTTCACATTACAATCTATAATGACAATAATGACCCTATATTTTTTTTTACGCTTGTGTTACGCCAAAAAAATTATCCCATCCTGCGTCGAATCTATTTAACTTGCACTAAATACATAAACCGAGAACGTCTACACACTCTTTTACTTACACACACACACACACACACACACACGGCACAGACAGGCACAGGGACGCACCAAGAGGCTGCTCGGAGCGTGTTGACAAGACTAATTAGGCCGGTATAATAAGACATTTTGGCTTCTCATATCAACTATTTCTAAAGGTCAAAGAAAGGATCAATCGGGTTCTAATGAGTGTTTCTTAAGGTTTATACCACTGAGGAAGGGTCAAACTACCGTCAGGGCCATACAACTGCTCCTGGAAATGCCCTCAACTCGTACGAAAGCCTTGCCAAATATGTAAACTTGGGCAACGAAATGTTTTAAAATACGACCCTGTTCGCTCTGAGGGGCCCATGACTTACACCTGTCCCCGGGCGGCAAGGCGGTGACCGATGATGCGGGTCTCTACAACCAACAAAAAGGGAAGGAAACAAAGAAGGCAAGAAGGATCTAAATGAGAGAAAACGATAGGAGACACCATTTTGAACGTCCTCTCAAAACAATACTAACAACTCACAAACTCTAACAATGTACTAAAAAAATGAGGGAAACAGAAAATAAAGAGAGGAAAACGATTTAAAAAAAAAAAGTATTTGCAACGTATTCTGAAAAAAACTGGGAAATTGTAAAAAAAAGACACATTAATTGAAGGCAAAAATAATGGAATACTATAAAAAATAAATCAAAATAACAATGCTCTGCTTGTAACGGGAAAACAACAACAACCAAAGCAACAACAACAAATAATCAACAAACAAACAAACAGTGGCGAAGGATTATCTCAATTGACGTCATGATCTGGGAACGTCTTACAAACAAAAACAAGCACTTCAAACCTGACGCACATACTAACACACGAGCACACACACACACACACACCATATACAGTTATCATTACAGACAACTCCCATTCAGACATCACTAACAAAAAACAAGATAATAAGTTACCCGTAATTCCTCTCACTTTGCCCCACAGAAGCCATATATTAAGTATACTCCAAAACAATAGAAGAACAGTTCCAGTATTTATCTTTCTTTCTCACACTTCTCACAAACGTCAAAGTAATGCGTTAATGTTCACAGTAATTTCGTCCCCCGTTACTCTTAACTCCCAGACGCCTTCGGTATAAGTCAAGTGTAAGATTCGTATTCTCAGGCACTTTTGGCTCTAACAACAATTTCCAAGAGCCACAAAGGAGATAAAGTCGGGGTCTAATAAGTGTCTTCACGTTCATGATACAGAAGCCTTTTCAAACTATCACTAGGCACATGAAAGGAAAGTTTCGTTTAGTCGGCGCAACATTGTGGTCATATGCCGGAGACACACAGAAGGGGAAGGAATTATAGGAGAAAGGAACAGACCCCAGGAGACGGGACACAACCCTCGATTAATACCTGATACCAATTCAATGCTGGGGGGGACAGGGGCGTTAGGCTCATAAATCTACCCATGGAAATACGAACACAACCTCCACCAAAGCCTTAGCAAATGTGTGGGTGGATGTAAGCCCGAAAATGTTTGCTCATACTTTATTTGTTGTTTTTACTTCATATTTGCTTGTTAGTTGTGAATTTAAGGATATTTATTACCCTACCCCTTTCTTTTCTCCATTTCTGTAATCTATATTCTCTCGCCCTCATTCTCATTCTCTCACATCGCTTAGTTTCTTTTTTTTCTTTTTCGGCGTCTCAAGTGTTTGGGGCTTCTGAACAGGCGGCTTATAGCGTTCCACCATTTCTTTAACCTTCTAAATTCTTTCGTTCTCATTCTCCTTCTCTCTCATCGCTTGCACTTTCATTTTTCGGCGTTTCAGGTGTTTGGGGGCTTCAGAACAGGTAGCTAATAGTGTCCACATTCATCCCTCTCTACCTGCTTCGCCTCTATATAATAACAAGAAAAAGAATAAAAAAGAATATGATGCCTATGATTCACACCGCTTACAAATACACGGATCTTTATATCATTGCAGACACCGAGTTACATGACGACCACAAAACGTCAATTCATGTCTACCGTTACGTCACACCGCTGCAATCACTGGCGCCTGTACGGGATGGGAGGCAACGGTATGATTCACGCCGGTGACAGAAGCGCGAACAGACCTTGGCCGTGAGCTCTTGTTGCTTTACGGCGCTGAGGACAGGAAGGAGTAGATATATATAAAGGAAATCTGCCCTCACTAATAGTAGTAGTGATAGTGGTGGTAGTAGTAGTAGTAGTAGTAGTAGTAGTAGTAGTAAAAGTAAGAAGATGAAGAAGAACAAGAAGAACAAGAACAAGAAGAACAAGAACAAAAACAAGAAGTATAACTAGAAGAAGAAGAAGAAGAAGAAGTAGAGAATGATAACATGAACAATAATTAAGAGTGACAATGGAAAAGCGACAATGAGGACACGAGATGAGATCAGAAGAGGAGGCATGGAAGACAGGAAGACAGAGAGACAGAGAGACTGGGAGGAAGAGAAAGAGAGACTGACAGCATGCAACTGGGCCGTGACGAACATCCTGCCGCGGGAAGACGAGCCATTTACTTCTATAAGGTCACATGATTAGTCGGTCCCGTGACACACAAGCACTGAGGTGATTCACTCCTCGCGGCGGACACTCGATCTATGACGCGTGAGGCTGCGGCTGTTGGGAAATGATCACAGTCCGTATTCTAAGACGCACCCGCCCAAGGTTAACAAATTATCGTACTCAGACACTCAGCACATCGTATTTTCCGGTTTATGACTCACATCTATCGAAAACAAACGCCAATAAGTAATGATTTTAACGATAACTTTAACTGGAATCTCGTTATCTGTGTGGGTAGGAAAGTTTTGGGCCCTGGAACTGATAAATGCGATGTTTTGAGTACGATAATTTGGCAACGACGCTCCCGCTTCTCAATTCAACACTTTCCAAAGACCAAAATGAATACCACTCGGGTTCTATAATTAATGTTCTTATATGTTCATGGTAAAAAAGAAGGGTCAAACTACCTCCAGGCTCAAAAAAGTACCCGTGGAAATGCCTGAAGCTCCCATGTACGAAAGCCTTGTTCAATATGTGAGCTTGGGCGCCGAAATGTTAAAGAAGACCCAACATGTCTTTCAGAACACTCGGTTACGCGTACGTGATCTTGTGTACGAGAGGTCAAGGTTTTGTACCAGAGAGCGAAATGAAAGAAGAGGAAAAAGAATGGAGGAGGAGGAGGAGGAGGAGGATTGGATTGATTTAAATTAGGCTCCGCAACAGCCAGGGTCATACGGCAGGAGGAGGAAGCGGAGGAGGAGGAGGAGGAGGAGATGATGATGATGAAGAAAAAGAAGAAAAAGGACAAGAACAACAACAACTACAACGATAACAACAACAGTAACGAAGTATGTATTTGTTCGGGAGGTCAAAAAATTGTGTATGAAAAAGCGAAATGCAACAAAACAACAACAAAAAAAGTCCCAATCATCAATACCCGACAACACAGTCAAACTTCTTTTAGCATTTTCTCATTTATTCATCTATCTTTACGTCATCCACAGGTGTCTCCATAATAGAAAACACACACAAAAAAAACCCCCATCCCGGAAGCATTTGTCTCGGCAGCCTCACTTCGATGTGCAGCGAGGGAGACAGGTAACGTGACGGTACAACACCCTGCCGTAACAAGCCGATTTGCAGACACACCTGGACCCGGTGTACACGTTTCGGGATACTGCCCTAGACATGACTCCCGGAGTCGCTTGAAACTAGTTTTAAAGCACTCCAAAGTCAATTGAAACTAGTTAGATAGCACTCCCCAGTCAATTGAAACTGGTTTCATATGACTCCCCATCAGGTTGAAGTGACTCACACTACTGGATGAAAAAGATTTATTGATGTTGACTCCCATACAAAAACTAATCAGTAATCACGCTACAGTAATAATGTAACTGAGGGAGTCGGTGGTAAAGCTTCTGGAGTGTGTTCGAGGAAGGGCTTCAGGTTGCATCCGTTCACTTTCGTCTTGAGGGTGACTTTCGTGGATGACTTAATGAGGCAGTACAGCCCCTTCTCGCAAACTTGAGCCACCTCGTGGGGACCATCCCGTGGATCGGTTTGCTTGCCTCCTTTTCTGTCGGCTCTGCGGAGGTTGTAACGCAACACCTCGTCACCCACGATGAAATTATTTTGTTTGTATCGCCTCGCTGCAAAATCAGCTTGCTGTTTTGCCTGAACTCGCTCAATGTTGGCATCAGCTTTCTTGAAAAAAACATCCTGTAAGATAAAATACTCTTGTAGTAACATAATATTATTATCGATTAGTGTATATAAATATTACATTATATATGGATAAAGATACTATACATGTGTAGCCTGTATATAAAATATATATAGCATATGTATACAGCTACTCCCTCTTGCATGAAAAAAAAATACCTGTAATATTTCGAGCTTTGAGAGTGTAGCATGGAAGTCAGACTCCTCAAATTCAGGATCGTCAGGATCGGAGGTGCAGTCAGCGAACTCGTGGTCCACATCGATGGGAAGGACAGGTTCTCGGCCATATAACATCTTGAATGGTGAAAACCTCGTGGAGGCTTGGCCTGTAGATCTAAAAAGTATTAATAGTATAAATAACAATAGTAGTATTGTACTTATATACAAATTGTGTAAAACCAAACTCACGTTGTCAATGAACATAGGACTATGCCATTTTGTTTCGAGGCTTAATTGGGATACTGTGCAGTTTGGGGTCCATTTTCTTGAACACAGTGCTGGCTTTTTGGCACCGTGAGCAAGTTTTGATGGTTTCAACTACATCAGATGTAACGTTGCGCCACCAATATCTTTGCATTATGCGATCGATGACCTTATCCCTGCCAACGTGGCCTCCCAAAGCAACAGCTTCGTCGCTGTCACCAGCTCCTCGGTGACTGGCCAGCACAATGTCGAGCTGGTATTGGCGATCCTTAATCACCCGAAGGAAGCGAACTTCTGCAATCATATGTAAAATTATTAAACTATAGGCCATTACACCATTTCGCTTTTCGTTTCTACACGAATAGACTACTCACCTGTTAAATCTTTCCTGTTCGGCTTATGGACAAGTTTTAGACAGTCGTCTTGGATAACGAATGCCCGACACTTCCTTCGAAAATTTGCTTTTTTTCCCTTGTCGTTTCCAACATGCACTGGATATTTTTTAACCGCAGAAACTCTTCCACCTCGTCCATTTCAACAGAGAACTCCATGGTGTAAACGCGTCGATGAGCCGCGTTTATGTGTAGCAAGGAAGTGACTGATAAGGCCGTGGTGAGCTGCACAGGTGTTGCACCAGTAAAGTATATAGAAAACGGGAAGCGAAACGTCAAACACTCTAGTTAGATTCAGAAACACCAAAAAACTTCAAACAAGGTTCATTCGATACAGAGTCATTTCAAACGGGTGGGGAATCGTCTGAAACCAGTTTCAAGTGTAGGGGAGTCGACTGAACCTAGTTTCATCTGACTTTTTTTTTTTTTTTTTTTTTTTTTACGTTGTTGCCTATTGCGCCGGTAGGCATCTTCCCGGTGGGGCCTGATGGTCGGCCCAAGGCGTCTTCCAGGTGGGGCCTGATAGTCGGCCCAGCCCGTTCTGGCGCAGGCGAGTGTTTATAGTGGCGCCATCTTGCATTGGCTCATGCTGCCCCCCGGAACTCGTATAAAAGGAACAAAAACAAAAGAAAATAAATCATAGCACAGTTTTTTAAGTAGACTCTTAAGCAACTGAAGACAAGTAGAGTAATATTAACAGATCAAAATAGAAGTAATAATAATTTAGTAACATTGACAGTAATAGTGATAGCAATAAAAGCTCTTCAATAGACCCAAGAAAACCTGCCGTGGGGTGAAGAGAAGAAACACAAGCAACACAACAGCAGGAGGGAAAAAGAATAACAAAAAAAACAAGAACAACAAGAAAAAAAAGATAAAGTGGGGGGTGAAGAGAAGAAACACAAGCAACACAACAACAAGAGGGAAAAAGAACAACAAAGAAAATAACAAGAAAGAAAAGTGTAAAGGGAAGAAGTACAATCAAGAACACAACAAAAGGGTAGAAAAAAGAAAAAAACACAGAACATACAACACAACAAGAGATAGTCAGAAACACAAACATCAAAACAACATACAAGCCAACACACACACCAACACACACACACACACACACACGCCCTTGTCCACACACAGCTGGTTTGGTGGGCCACGTGTGTGTGTATGTAATTTATACGAGTGTGTGTGTGTGTGTGTGTGTGTGTGTGTGTGTGTGTGTGTGTGTGTGTGACCTTGCCTACACCAGCGGCACACGACAAACAAACAAGGTGGGCTGGACAGGTGACCTCCAACATACATATCACGACTTAACCTTCTCTTCATCGCATACATAAACACAATGTCAAAAAAAGCCTCCATACGTCTGTTTTTTTCCTCCCTTTTGCCTCACCTTCAGATCAAGCATTCTTCCTCCCCCACGTCACTCTTTAATTTATCTCTAGTTTGGTATGCTTTTTTTTTGGGGGGGGGGGGGGAGGGGGGGGGGCAGTTTCGGGTTTTGGTGCCTTTTATAACAGGTGGTGGTGGTGGTGGTGGTGACTGGAGATGAATAAAGATGTTCATGGGAAGGGTTGTAGAGGATGCTGTGGGTGGTGATGATGGTGATTATGATGGTGATGGTGTAGTACTTTGGGTGACGGGAGATGAATAAAGATGTGGAAGGGATGGAGAGGAGAGGATGCTGTAATGATGATGATGATGATGGTGATGGTGATGATGATGGTACAGAGGTAGAAGAGTAGAGGAAGCAGTGGAAGAAGTAAAAGATGTGGAAGCTAAGAAATGAGATAAGGGAGTGGAGAAGAAGGAAGGAAAGAGAGGGAGTGGAAGAGTGGGAGGAGGAAATTGGAGTGAGGAAGTGGAGGAATGTGAACCAGGTGGGAGATGAGGTGTGTGGTGGAGAGGAGGAGATGAGGAGGGATGCTGGAAGAGAGATGCTGGAGGAAAGGGAGATTTGGAGAGATGGAGAGAGAAGAGGAGGTTAAGATGATAAAGGAGAAGAAAAAGAACAAGAAAATAAGAAACACAAGAAGAGGAAGAAGAGATGGAGGAGGAGGAGGAAAAGGAAGAGGAGGAGGAGGAGGAGGAGGAGGAGGAGGAAGCGTTGGAATGCAAGGACAGACAACACAGTGCAGTCATAAACTTTAAGGTCAAAAGCATTTTTCTTCCTCTTCTCTTCCCAGGCTTTCAGAAGATGTCTAATGTAAGCTGACTGACCTCCCGCTGACTCCTTGGGTTTCTCTCTCTCTCTCTCTCTCTCTCTCTCTCTCTCTCTCTCTCTCTCTCTCTCTCTCTCTCTCTCTCTCTCTCTCTCTCTCTCTCTCTCTCTCTCTCTCTCTCTCTGTGTGTGTGTGTGTGTGTGTGTGTGTGTGTGTGACTCCTGCCTCTTGCACTCACTTCTGCATGCCAATCTACCTCCTCCTCCTCCTCCTCCTCCTTTTACTCATACTTCCAACCATACCCTCCTCCTCCTCTTCCTCTTCCTCTTGATTCAATGTTAGATGTCTCGCCTCGCTCTCCTGGCATATGTAAGATTTAACCCCTTTTGCATCGGTTCCAACACTACTACGAGTCTTCCTTTCCTTTATTCATATGTATAGAGAGTCTTTACTTGTCTCTTTCTCCTTTCCTTATTTGTATTTTTTGTTTCTTTTCCTCTGAAGTTTGTGTTTGGTAAATTTTTATCTTCTTCAACGGATGTCGTTATCTTTTCTTTTTTTCTTCTACTTCTCCTCCTCCTTCCCTTTTCCCGTTCTGTGACTATCCTCTCTTTTCTTTCCGTTTCTTCTTTCTACTTTCCCTTTCTCTGTCTCCTCTTTTTCCTTCTTCTGCTTGTTCTTTCCTCTCTCTTTCCTCTTCTCCTCTTTCTTTTTTCTCCCATTCCGATTCTTCTTAATCCTTTCCCTTTCTCTATCTCCTCTTCTTCCTACGCCTTCGTCTTTCCACTCTCCTTATCTCTCTTATTCTCTTCTCCTTTTTTTATAGTCCCCTAACTCTCCTCTCTTCCATTCCGTTTCTCCTTTCTCCTTTCCCTTTCTCTGTCTCCTCTTCTTCCTTCACCTTCCTCTTTCCCCTCTCCTTATCTCACTTCTTCTCTTCCTCCTCTTCTCCTTTTTTTAGCGTCCTCTAACTCTCCTCTCTTCCATTCCGTTTCTCCTTTCTCCTTTCCCTTTCTCTGTCTCCTTTTCTTCCTTCACCTTTTTGTCCTTTCCAAACTGATTATCTCATTTTCTCTCCTTTTTCCTTCATTTTTTTCATCTGCTCTCTCTCTTCCTTCACCGACTTCTCTTTTTCCTTCCTCCTTTCTCCACTTTCTCCCTCTCTGCTCCCTTTTCTTCCTTCTCATCCTCCTCTTCGTCTTCCTCTCCCTTTTCTCTCTGTCTCATACATTCCTCCCGTCACCCTTCCTCCTCTTCCTCTTCTCCTTCCTCCTCCTCCACCCGACAACGATTCTCTCTCTCTCCCTTTTTGTCTCATCCTAAAACATCACTGCTTCTTCTCCCGCCCTCGCTCCTCCTCCTCCTCCTCCTCCCGATGGTGTGACGTCAGAGTTATGTGTGACGACTCGGTGCTGTCTGTCTGTCTGTCTGTCTGTTTTGATGGCAGCTGTCCGTCTGTCATTATTTTTGGGATCATGTTTGTCTTGTCTGTTTGTCCGTCTGTTTGTCAGTCATTGGGTTATAATATGTCTTTGTGCATACGTCTGTCTGTCTGTCTGTCTGTATGTATGTATGTCCGTTGTGCATGTGTTGTGGGTCTCTCTCTCTCTCTCTCTCTCTCTCTCTCTCTCTCTCTCTCTCTCTCTCTCTCTTGTAGTAGTAGTGGTAGTAGTAGTAGCCTCTAACCAAATATATTCATTTTTATCACATTCAATTTTCACACTTCGCTGCTCTAAATGGCTTCCGTGTTTACAAAGGGAGGCAAGAGATCGCAATATCTAAATAAGTATGACAGGAAGGTTGTTGGGAGTAGAGCAAACCACCGCCTTGACACTATCGCATACTTCACTTGCCAAAACTATACGGTCGAGTTGGCAGGGAACGCAAATGAAAGAATGGGAGGGAGTGGACGAGTGAGGCATAGCGAAGTGGAGAGAGAGGAAGTGGAGGGATGAGAACCAGGAGGAGTGGAGGAGAGGAGGGTGTGGAGGAGGGAGGGATGTTGGAAGAGGAAGTGAGGATAATGGGAGAGGGATAGAGGGATGGAGAAGTGGGGAGAGGAAGTAGAGGGATGTGAAACAGGAGGAATGAAAAAGAGGAGGGTGTGAGGGAGGGATGCTGGAAGATAATGTGAGGAAAATGGGAGAGAGATGGAGGGATATGAGAGGTGGAGGAGGAAGAACGAGGCCGTGGAGGTTGAGATGGAGGAGGAGAAGAAAGAAATGCATGGATTGGATACATGTGCCAGAGGTTACACATATAAGAAGGAGCCCAAGACAACCCTGTTCTTATGCGCCGCCTCCTGAATCGTCCCCACTTAGCGCCGCGGAATAGTGGAGTGGCAGAGCGATAAGGGTGACACTCAAGGGCTGCCGGGACCCTCTGGCGGATGAAAATGGAAACTGTGGCGGTGTTATGAGACTAAGGGTGCAATAGAAGGGATAATAAGAATAAGATGAAGATGAGGAAGAAAAAGGAGATGATGATGAGGAGGAGGAGAAGAAAAATAAAAACTGTGGCGGTGTTACGAGACTCTAAGGGCGTAATAGTAGGGATGGTAAGAATAAGATGAAGAAAATGAGGAAGAAAAAGATGATGATGATGAAGGAGGAAGAGAAAAAAGAAGAAGAAGAGGAAGAAGAAGAAATGGAATAGAAAGCGTGGCAATGCTATGCGACTCTAGCTAATAATAATAATAATAATAATAATAATAAGAAGAAGAAGAAGAAGAAGAAGAAGAAGAAGAAGAAGATAACTGAAGGATGAGTTTGATGATAATGAACAAGGATAGGACTAGCTACAGTGAATGAATGAATATTTTAACTCAGAATAAAATAGTAGTAGTAGTAGTAGTAGTAGTAGTAGTAGTAGTAGTAGTAGTAATTTAATGAATGCCTATCTGCTGACCTTTCCGGGAAGAGAGGGTGTGTGTGTGTGTGTGTGTGTGTGTGTGTGTGTGTGTGTGCTCATCATCATCCCGTCTCCTTGCCCGCCGTATACGTCCTAACTCCTAACTGAGCGCTAAGTGCGGCTCAGTAAGGCGGCGACAAGGACTGAGGAAGGGTGTGTGTCGGGCCTCTCTCTCCTCCTGCACGCCCCTCGGCAACAAGTGTGTGTGTCCGTGCGTGCGTGTGTCTGTGTGTCAGGGAAAACCAGAATACCCATGACCTTCAAAGGGAGTCTACGGTGCGATTAAACCCATCACTGGACGAAGGTAAATATTAAAGCCTATATTTCAAGGCTTACCCCCCCCCCCCCACCCCCTATTTGGTAAGGCTTTCGTAGGGGTTGTCAGTATGTCAATAGGCAGTTTTGAGCCTAGGATAACCAAAGGGGAATTACAGTGTGCCAAAACCCATCACTGGACGAAGGTAAATACAAAGACCCATATTCTTACACACCAATATATGACAAAGCTTTCGTAGAGGTTGTGTTTGTATTTCAGTGGGTAGTTTTGAGCCTAGGGATAGTTTGACAAGGCTTCTACACCGTGAACGTTAAAAACACTCATGAAAATCCGATGCTTCTCCTTTGTGGTCTTGGGAGATAGTTGTTGTGGAACCTATAAACATCTGAGAACGTGGATCTTACACACACACACACACACACACACACACACACACACACACACACACACACACACGCCGTAACGAGTTCCCGCTCAGAATTTATTGGCCGGTGTGTCTTGTTGTTCTGTGTTGACATTTGCTTTACGTGAAGAATGCGAACGAATGCCAACGTAGTCCCAAGCCTTAACGAACACACACACACCGTTATGAATACCCGAGTGGAAATATCTGATGTCCATAGCTATCGTTTTATGCGCTATCGTCTTGATATTCGATTGAGGTTGAAGCTACGAACTTCTTTCAGTATCGTCGCTCCTGGAGTCCCTTACGAAAAGCTAACAGTTCCCTTTACAAGATGGATAAGCTGTATGATGTATTAGTCTTAGAAGTAGAATTGAACTTAGTATTTGAATCTAGTATTACAGTATATTTTTTTTCAGTCTCGACCCTCTTAAACCCCTTACGAAAAGCTAACAGTTCCCTTTACAAGATGAACAAGCTGTATGATGTATTAGTCTTAGAAGTAGAATTGAACTTAGTATTCGAATCTAGTATTATAGTATTTTTTTTCAGTCTCGACCCTCTTAAACCCCTTACGAAAAGCTAACAGTTCCCTTTACAAGATGGATAAGCTGTATGATGTATTAGTCTTAGAAGTAGAATTGAACTTAGTATTCGAATCTAGTATTATAGTATTTTTTTTCAGTCTCGACCCTCTTAAACCCCCTACGAAAAGCTAACACTTCCCTTTTTAATTATGTGATGTCTTAGTACCAGAATTGAATTTAGTATTAGAATCTAGTATTAGTGATTAACATGTAGTCTTTTCAGCTGTCATCTCCGTTATTAACGCTAAAACTACGAACCTATTTCCGTTTCGTCACTCTTGAAATCCCTTACGAAAAGCTAACAGTCCCTTTTATAATCAGGAGAAGCTGTGTGATATATTAGTATTAGAATCTAGTCGTTAGTATATACTCTATTCAGCTCTTGTCTTCATATTAATTGACGCTAAAACTACAAACCTATTACAGTGACGTTCTTTTGAAATCTCTTACGAAAAGCTAACACTTCCTATACTAGGCTAAAAAAGCGGTGCGATGTGTTAATTCAAAGCACAGTCTTGGGTCGCTATATCCATCAAAGAGGCACTGTGTTCTCGAGCGTCTGGAGGTGCGGGAGAAGAGAGAGGAGAGAGAAAGATAAAGAAGTATGTGAATGTTTACCATGAATCCTCCCCTGAGCCATAAGAGGAAGTGGGAGCTGAGAGGGCCGAGGGAGAGCCTGTGAGAGAGAGGTTTGAGATGTTTACCTTGTGGCTTTCTCTTCCTCTTCACTAGTGCGAGTATGAGAGGAAGATGAATTTGAGTGTGTGTTTTGTGCATATTTTCAATCCCTGACTCTAAAAACATGTAGCAAGAGTGTTAATAAGGGAGCTGCGTGTGTGCTTATATGATTTCAATTCCTCTTTATTGACTTTGTGGGTTGACGTATAAGAATAAGAGGAAGAGAAAGGATATAGATGTAGATGTGGCTTCTTGTCCTATTCTCTGAGTCTGGTGAGGAGGAAACGGGAGGTAGAAAACAAGGAAAAAATGTGAAAAAAGTTGGAGAAAGGTTAGTAAGAAAGTATAGGATAAGGAAGTGGAAAAAAGATTAAAAGCAAGGAAAAGGATAGGGAAGAGAAGAAGAATAGGAGAAAAGAAGGGAGAACAGTTAACAAGAGGAAGGGAAAATGAAGAGTTAGGAAAAAGAGAAGAAAAGGGGGAGAGAAAAACGCAAAAAAGAATGGGAAAAGAAAAAGTAAAAACGAGATAAAAAAAAAACAGGAGGAAAATAATGAAAAATGAAGTGATAAAGGGAAGGATGAAAGAAAGAATTGGAAAAAGAAAGGAAAAAAAGGAAAATGCAATACAACAAAATAAAAATAATGACAAAAATGCAGTGGAAAAGAAAACAGGGAAAACATACGAAAGTTGAAATAAACAAAACACCAGACACACCTGCCTCACCTCACCTGACTCACCTGCACCTGTGACATCACCTGTGCTTAATCATTGTGCCTACCAGTTGAGAGTGAAAGTAAGGCTCGTATCACATTCCCTAACCCAAAAACCTCCTCCTCATCCTCCTCACTCCTCACCCCACACACCCACCGCGCAGAATCCACTCCACACCCTTCACCTCTCTGATCCTCACCCCCTCACCCCGTTTCTCTCTCTCTCTCTCTCTCTCTCACCTGTTTACCTGTTTTCTTACCTCCCTACCCCACTTTTTTTTTACTATTGCATCTGTTCTATTCATTTATTCTCTGCAAGCTCTCCTCCTCACCTCCTCTCTCTTACTCTCTATCTCCCTCTTTGTTAGCATCATCACCCCTTCCTCTTCCTCTCCCCATCAATTGTTCCCTCATCCCCAAATCCCATACCGTAATAACTGTTCCCTTCATTTGTTCTTTACCAGTCCTCCCCTTCATCCCATCTCTAGCTCTCTCTCCCACTCAGCCTCACTATCATCCTCTCCATCTCCATCTCAACACAGCTTGCCTACCTTCCCCTCTACCCACCTAACCACCATTTCTATTCATCTATGCCAATCTTTATTAATCTCCCCTTATTTTTCTATTTATCTACCCCTCTCTATCTGTTTATCCATTATCTATCTATCTAACTAAGTACCTCCCTCCTACCTGCCCACCCGCCCGTCCCACTTCCTCAGGTTCTCACCAGCACGCGTCCCTGATTAGAAGCACACGACCCAGACGCAAAGGTGTTTCGTCATGAACTTGAAGAATGAAAAAAAGAGAAAAGAGGAACGCGTTTTGAATAGGAGGAAGGGGTTAGGAAGCTATTTTGTTTGTTTGTTTGTTCGTGTGTGGTTGTGTGCGTGTGTTTCGTGGTAGTGAATGAAAAAAAAAGTATGGCACGTGTGTTAAAAAGAAGGAAGGTGTGTTTGATTTTTGTTTGTGTGTGTGTGCGTGTGTGTGTGTGTGTGTGTGTGTGTGTGTGTGTGTGTTTCGTGGTTATGAAGACCTACATTTATTCTCTTTCTATCTATCTAGCTATTCATTATCTACCATCATTTTTCTATCTATATTGATCTCCCTTATCTTTCTATTTATCTACCCCTCTCTATCTACTTATCCACTATCTATCTTTCTACCGTTCAAATAGTTCAGTCTGCTTATTCGCGTTCATATGTCTTAAAAAAATAGTTAATCTGTCTTATAGTTACATTTATCCATCATTCTATGACTAAAAACTATGACCACCGATGACAGTTACTACCCAATGGATGTTTACTAGAGGAAGGTCAAGGTCAGAGGTCACGTCATCCAACACGTCTGATCTCACCCTCATGACCTGGGAAGTGCAGGAAATGACTCATCGGTAGGTCACGCTTGAAGGTCATGTGGTGATCTCTCTCTCTCTCTCTCTCTCTCTCTCTCTCTCTCTCTCACACACACAGATTGAACCCCCACCCTTTGTCACGTCACGGAACAAACAAACAGACGAACAAACAAATAACACACATCAATAGCCGGAAACAGACAATTCTATTCACGCCACCGAAACAGCGGCAACACAAAACAGCAACACAAAACAGCAGAAAACAAAGAAACAGACAACACAAATACATCAACACACACACACACATTAACACACTAACACCCGTATCAACTGGACTCAAGATTAATATGAAAGGAGAAGAGCAAGCAACACATAGCAATACAGGCCCCCGCAACACAAGGCAACCGTCACAGAGTTAATATATAAAGGCTCAAAACGTATCACAACACAACACACACACAAATCAGAGGAAGGAATGAAAACAGCAACACAACACAACAACAACAACACACACACACACACACACACACACACACACACACACACACACACACACACACACACACACACACACACACACAAAGACAACACAGTGTTTCTTCTATCAACTCAAGAACACGAGGACAAAGAAACTTGACACTAATACGCAAAATAATCAGCTTAGACACACACACACACACACACACACACACACACACACACACACACACAGTCATGCTTTATAATCTACAAATGTGACTGGAGGGCGGCATCTGTGTGTGTGTGTGTGTGTGTGTGTGTGTGTGTGTGTGTGTGTGTGTGCTGTCAAATAAAAGGTCACGGTTTCTATCAATGTTGGGGTCTCTCTCTCTCTCTCTCTCTCTCTCTCACCACACACCAAGGCTCACATTCTTGTCTCTAACTTCAAACACAGTTGCTTTTTATTGCTATCTGGCCGTCTGGTGCTCATTTCTCTCTCTCTCTCTCTCTCTCTCTCTCTCTCTCTCTCTCTCTCTCTCTCTCTCTCTCTCTCTCTCTCTCTCTCTCTCTCTCTCTCCTACACACAGCAATTCCAAGCATGCAAAAGTGTGGAGAGAGAGAGAGAGAGAGAGAGAACGAACTTGACATACATTCATAACCCTAAAAATGTTATTTCATTAATGACTGCTAACAAAAACTTGCTCTCTCTCTCTCTCTCTCTCTCTCTCTCTCTCTCTCTCTCTCTCTGATCCTCTTTTACGAGCATTCTGGCATAATAATGAGAGATGAATGTGGGGGGTGGTAAGCATATAAGTAGTAGTAGCAGTAGTAGTAGTAGTAGTAGTAGTAGTAGTAGTAGTAGTGGTAGTAGTAGTAGTGGTAGTTAGACTAGACATACCACTTTAGCTGCTGTCATTATAATCTTACACACACACACACACACACACACACACACACAGACGTACACCAATACCCCCGGTCTCTCTCTCTCTCTCTCTCTCTCTCTCTCTCTCTCTAAGTGCATGCAAAACACTCAATTTCAAAGGGGATCAACATGGTTCTTGAATATCATCCTCTCCCTCTCACTGCCCTGTCTCGTGGAGGGCTGGGGGGGGCGAGGGGGGGGGGGGGGCTGGGCATGAGTCAACGGATACAGGGATGAATATAGTGAATGCAGTGCAGTTTGCTTGGCCTGAATGTATGAATAAGTGACCTTGGGCTTGAGTGAGTAAGTGGATGTTAATGAAGCCAGAAGGGAGGAACTGTTGGTATCTCTCTCCGTTTCACTTATTGTTCTTCTCCCTATATTTTTCTCTCCCTCTCTTCTCTCCTTCCTTTCTCTTGTCCACACCCACCCCGCCTCCCTTCCTCTCTCATCCTCGCTTATGTCCCTCCTTTTTTCTCTCCCTCCCTCCCTTCCGCCGTTTCTCTCATCCCTCAATTCTCTCCCTTTACCTACCATTCTCCCTTCTTTCCTCCCTCATTTCAGTCTACGTCTTTCCTTTTCCCTCTCCCTCCCTTTCCCTCTCCCTCCCTCTCCTTCCCTTTCTTTCCCTCCTACGTCTATCATAATTTCCTCCCCTTCCCTCCTTTTCCCTCTCCCTTCCTTTCTCCCTCCCTCCCTCCTTCCTTCCTCTCCTTCCCTTCCCTTCCCTCCTACGCCCCTTCTTTTTCCTTTCGTTCCCTTCCTTCCTCTTCTTACCCTCCTTTCCTCCAACGCCCTTCTTCTTTCTTCCTCTCTCTCCCTTCCCTTCTTCCTCCCCCCCCCCCTTCCCCCTCCCTCCCTCCCTCCCATAGGACAAAGAAGGGCATCGTCGTCTCATCTTTCCCTCCACTTCATTTTTTTTTTTTTTTTGCTCCGCTTCCATTATCTTTTATCTTTCCTTTTTTTCCCTCAAGACAATGGAGATTCTGTTTGCCTCACGTCATTCGTATATTGGGTCTCTCTCTCTCTCTCTCTCTCTCTCTCTCTCTCTCTCTCTCTCTCTCTCTCTCTCTCTCACACACACACTTGTCGGACTTAAAACACATAAAACATATGATAAACACACACACACACACACACACACACACACACACACACACACACACACACTTCAATTTCTCCACTCGTCACTCACTCCCTCATGTTACGTCACCTCATTCCTCCTCTCCTCTTCCCTCTTCTCTCCACTTCTCTCTTCTTTCCTCCTCCTGCCCTCGACCTCCTTCCGCGATGTGAATACTCAAAGGAAGGAATGAAGGAAGAGAAGGAGGGAGGAGGGAAGGGGAGATGAAGGAAGGGAGGAGGGAAGAAAGAGAAGAGGAAATGAAAGGAGGACGGAAGGAAGGGAGGGAGGAGGAAATGAAGGGAGGAAGGAAGGAAGACACCAAGAGGAAGAAGGAAGCGGGGGAGGAAAGAGGCAAAGAAGGAAGGAAGGAAAAACAAAAAGATTGAAAAAAAAGAGGAATGGGGGATTGGGAGAAAGAGTAAATAACCGGCGAATGGAAGGAAATCATAATAGAAGGAATGGAAGGTGACGTGAATGAAGAGAAGAAATAGAGAGTAGAAAGATGGAAGAAAAGCAGAATAGAGGAGGAAGAGAAGTGAGAAAAAATGGAGAATGGAAAGACGAAAGAAAAATGGAAAGGAAAAAGGAATGGAGGATAAAGAGGAAGAAGTAGAAAAAAGTAAAAAAAGGGAAGAAAAAAGGAATCAAGAAAGAAAAGAAAAACATAAAAAAAACGGAATTATCGATCCATTAAAACTAACAACGTGACTGACCGGTTGGCTAAACATGATTACAATGACCTAAAACGCTTTTCTAATAATCATAAAACCTTAAAAATAATGAAAATCTCTCTCTCTCTCTCTCTCTCTCTCTCTCTCTCTCTCTCTCTCTCTCTCTCTCTCTCTCTCTCTCATCTGTGGTATTTGTTCTTTCTATGTATTTCTTTCTTTATTTTTCTCTCTATGTATTCTTTGTATGTAATGAAAATGAAATCTCTCTCTCTCTCTCTCTCTGTCTCTCTCTCTCTCTCTCTCTCTCTCTCTCTCTCTCTCTCTCTCTCTCTCTCTCTCTCTCTCTCTCTCTCTCTCATCTGTGGTATCTTCTTCCTCTGTACTTCTTTCTTTATTTTTCTCTCCATGTATTTCTTTGTACGTATTTTTATCTACGATCTTCTAGTATCTATTCATTCAGTATATTCCTATGGTCTCCTGGTACCTTTCCTTCCTATGTATAATTGTATATATCGATCCACCTATCCCTGCCATTTTTCGGGTATTCCTATTATTCCTTCTCTCTTTCTGATCACATTGCAGCATAGCGTTTCACAACAGACTCTCGGGGCACAGGAAACAAGGGCGTGTGGGCGATGAGGTAGTGTGTTGAGGTGCGCCGCAGGGAAGGCCGTGAGAGGAATAAAGGAAATTAGCAGGTGAAGACTGGGATTGAGAAAGAGGGAGGGACGGAGGAACGGAAGGCAAGTAAAGCATTGATGAAGGAAGGAAGAGGGAGAAGATGGATGGAAGAGGAGGAATGCAGTGATGGAGGAAGGGAGAGAGGGAGGAATAAAGGGAGGGAGGAATAAAGGGAGAGAGGGAGGAATGAAGGGAGGGAGGAAGGGAGAGAGGGAGGAATGAAGGGAGAGATGGAGGAATGAAGGGAGGGAGGATGGGAGAGAGGGAGGAATGAAGGGAGAGAGGGAGAAATGGAGGAATGAAGGGAGGGAGGAAGGGAGAGAGGGAAGAATGAAGGGAGAAATGGAGGAATGAAGGGAGGGAGGAAGAGTGAATAAGCGTGAAACAAGAGATAAAAAAAAGGAAGAAAGGAAGAAAAGAGAGGAATGGAAGGATGGATGGAAGGAAAGGAGGAACAAAAATGGACACACACACACACACACACACAAATAAGGCACCGAATCGTATATGCGCAGTGTGTGTGTGTGTGTGTGTGCACTTAGACAAAGTGGAGGGCGAACTAAAGATAAACAACGCAAGAGAAAGTGGAGCAACAAGTGGACGTGGTGGTGACGGTGGTGGTGGTGGTGGTGATGATGATGATAGCAAAGAGTGATACAGAAGACAGAAATAGCAGCAGAAATAACAACAAAAACAAGAGCAATCATAAAACAGCAAAACAGACAACAACAACAACAACAACAGCAAAAACAAGAACATCAACAGCAACGTGCAAAACAGTAGGAATGAAAACAGTAACAACAACAATAATAATAATAATAATAATAATAATAATAATAATAATAATAATAATAATAATAATAATAATAATAATAATGATAATAATAACAACAGTGACAACAGTAACACCACTAAAACAATAAAGAAAAAAACAAGAAAAAAAACAGCGAAACCTTGAAATTACAGACAAAGTAAAAAAAAAACAAGAGAACTAACACACACACACACACACACACTCATCTTTCCACCACAGCCAAGGCCAGTCAGAACGAAAGCATAAGGTCTTGGTTAGCATAGTGATCAACCCTCATGACAGGACTTGCCTCATCCTTCTCAGACGTCCACTGGTGCCGAACGGAGTGGAAGTTATCGTGTGGAAGCTGCGTTAGTGTGGAGGAGGGTAGGAAGGTTTGGGAGGAGGGAGGAGAGGTGGAGAGAGAGGTCGAAGAGGGTGGCGGCAGTATAAACATTGCAGAGAGGGAATGGATGATTGATCTGAGGAAGACTGTATGTAGGAAGGGATGGGAGAAGAGGAGGAGGAGGAAAGAGATGTCGATTCAAGTGGTTAGGGGCAGGATAGATGTAACACAGAGGAGGTTAAAGAGTAACATGAAAGGTATGTAGGAAGGGATGGGAGAGGAGGAGGAGGAGGAAAGAGATGTCGATTCAAGTGGTTAGGGGCAGGATAGATGTAGCACAGAGGAGGTTAAAGAGTAACATGAAAGGTATGTAGGAAGGGTTGGGAGAGGAGGAAAGAGATGTCGATTCAATTGGTTAGGGGCAGGATAGATGTAGTACAGAGGAAGTTTAAGAGTAACATGAGGAAGCATAAGTGTATGTAGGAAGGGTTGCGAGAGGAGGAAAGAGATGTCGATTCAATTGGTTAGGGGCAGGATAGATGTAGTACTGAGGAGGTTTAAGAGTAACATGAGGAAGCTTAAGTTTATGTAGGAAGGGTTGGGAGAGGAGGAAAGAGATATCGATTCAATTGGTTAGGGGCAGGATAGATGTAGTACAGAGGGATCTAGGAGTAATATGAGGGAGATAAGTTTCTCAAGAATGATGTAGAAGAGAGAGGAGAGAAGAGGAGGACAGGTTCAGGACAGGATAAATAAAACGGAGAGGAAGTTTAGAAGATTAAGTTTATGTTGAGGTTAAGAATGATAGGAACCGGCAAGAATGTGGGAAAGTGGAGAGCGATATAAATTACAGAGCAGAGAGAAGTTTTAAGAGCAATACGAGTTAGATTGTGTATATAGATGCGTAGAAGTGCAGAAACCAACAGGGAGGAGAAAAAGTGCAATACGGATTAAAACAAAAGTCCGATGAGGGAGAAAAAGACATGAAAGTAGAAGAGTAGGGGAGAGAAAAGATGAATATGGGAGATAAAAAGAGCTGATTCTGTTCTTAAATTAATCATTCATCATTTCTTAGCCTTTCAGTATGATAGTCACTTGTTTCCATACCGTCACGAAAACCAAACTGTGGAATGTGATAAAGAACAAGTTAAGAAATGAAACAGAAACATGGAGGCGATTAATAAGTACGAGTTAAGGGTTCCCTATTCTCAAAGCATTCCGGACCTCACACACACACATTTGATAAGACTTTGGAAGGGTAATTGATTGCTCTTTCGGCCACCTCCTCGGATTCTTTACAGGAGCAGCGAGTAGCGGGCTTTTTTTTTAATTGTTGTTTCCTTTTTTTGTGCCCTTGTGCTGTCTCCTTTGCTGTAAAAAAAAAAAAAAAAAGAGGGGGGGGTTGCTCCATGGGTAGTTTTCTGAGCCTCGTGATAGTTTGACAATGGCGTCTGGACCGTGAATGGGAAGAACACACACGAAAACCCCGACGAATCTTCGTTGTGACCTTCGGAAGTATTTGCTGTGAGCCGAAATTAACCGTCCAAGAATACTGGCCCAGGAAGGAGTGATGGGGGAGAGGGATGGGAACGGTCAACGGCCTCCTCAGTATACATCGGGGAGGTGCATGGGGCTTTATAGGGTACTGTGTTATGTTTATGGGGCGTCGTGGTGTGCTTACCGAGTCTTGTGTCCAGCCTCCCATTGCTACCTCTTGCCTAACGTCTTGAGTAGTAATAATGTGGCTTTTTCTTCTTTTCTGGACCCGTGGTTAGTTCGTTTTGTTGATTATTTGACCCTTTTCGTGACGGAGTCTGTAGTGTGTAGCCTCGACTAAGAAAAGCCAACACTTCTAACGAACGCAATTTCAGCTACTTCCACATGCTTCCTTAGTTGTATAATCAGTTTTATCACACTCTGGGTAAAGATTCGTATTAGGTCCGTGCCAGTATCTCATAATCTACTTTATGAAACATCACTATCTCTTCATATATCTTTTCTACAAACCTTCAACAGTCAAGGACTTTTTTTTTACTCTTGAAAATAGGGGATAATGCTTACGAAAGCGCGTCGCCTACTCTGGTGCTGGCCGCGGCGACGCTGCAGCCTCCGCAGCCGTAAAATAGCTCGCAGAGGGCTTAGGGTCGGGTAGCATATTTAAACTACTCCAACCGAACTTTACGACCTACTAACGGGGGGGCTGCGCCCCCCTCGACCCCCCCTTTTAACCAGGGGGGGCTGCGCCCCCCCCTGGACCCCCCCCACATGTATATGTGACTTATTTCAGCGAGGAGGTATTTCTCGCAACACCGGCTGCAGCGTCGCCGCGGCCAGCACCAGAGGAGGCGACGCGCTTTCGTAAACATTATCCCCTATTTTCAAGAGTAAAAAAAAAGTCCTTGAATTGGATTTTCAAAGCGTTTCCATGACTGTTGAAGGTTTGTAGAAAAGATATATGAAGAGATACTGATGTTTCATAAAGTAGGTAATGAGATACTGAGCAACAGCGAACATCTCTCTCTCTCTCTCTCTCTCTCTCTCTCTCTCTCTCTCTCTCTCTCTCTCTCAATACTAATACTACCATCGCCACTACCATCACGGCAACGACCATTACTAATCGAACTGCTATTATGGTCGTTCAATCTGTTTAACTAGTGGTCGTGAATCAAGCAGTTAAAAGCGGTACCATAGCCAGCATTAATTGTTAAACTGGAAGAACAATTATCAAAACACTTGACTTATCTATGACTCATGCAATACGGTCTTTCCTTCCTTCTTTATCCTTAAAAGGCAGAAAAAGTAACACGCAATGGTTACCCCGCAACAAAAGAAGACGAGATATAGTCCACTGTTGAAAAGGAAAACGCGACGTGGCGAGGGTAGACTATGAGAAACGGGATCAAGTTTAACCACACGAGGAGAGATTGTTGGATGATTAGTGTGGAGGAGGATGGGGAGGGGGAGGAGGAAGGGGAGGGGGAGGGGGGAAGAAATGTGGAAAGAGGGAAAAATGATAATAATAACAATGATGGGGGTGAGAGAATGTAGAAGGAAGAAGAGGATGAAGATGATTAAAAAAGGGAGGGAGAAAATAATAATGATGATGATGGTAAGGCAGGGTAAGGAAACAGGATGAAGAAGAGGAAGTACGTTATGATGGAGGAAGAGAAGGGGGGTGATGGGAGAGGAGGAGGGGAAGAAAGAGGAAGAGGAGGAGTGGCGGTGCAGAGGTAGACAGAAGGAATATCGAGAAAGGTGAAAAGGAAGATGATGATGATGGCGATTGTGACGACATTATTCCCAAAGCTAATTTCATCCCACCGGCATAAGACATATCCTCCCTTACCTCGTGCTGGCCTGTGACCCGCCCCGAGCCGTAACTTAGAAGGGAGTGGTTAGTGAGTGGGGACAACACAGCGCCACGAATCTGAGCCAGCAGCCGTGTGGGGCCAGCCTAGCCGTCCCAGCCTCCCTCCCTCGTCTGCATGTCCTCCCCTGCAGAAGGGCGGCATCCTTGGCCTTCAGCAGGCGCGGGACAGCTCCTGGGCGACGAGGTGAAGGGCAACAGGAACGAGGAACGCCTTCCTCACGTCAGTGGCAAGCGTGGAAGAGAGGCGGCGGCTGGGCAGACTGGGTTGCTGCCTCCCGCTGCCTGGCACACGAGGGAAATTAATTTGCTTTTTTTAATTAAGCGTTACGAGTGTTGAACATTGGTCAGCCTGTGAACACGCTAGATGGCGTACGAAGATACAAAGGTCTACTCTCCACGTGAAATACTCCGTTGTATCGGCACATCGGAACAACATCCTTTCCGGAGGTCACGGCAGCATAGTTACTCGCGAGATTCGAAGCTTCGCACGGAGGAAGCTTCGTTCACAATACACACACACACACACACACACACACACATATATATATATATATATATATATATATATATATATATATATATATATATATATATATATATATATATATATATATATATATATATATATGACGTGGTTAAGTAAAATAATATATTATTAATGGTTAACTGAGAGCCTTCAAACCAAGTGTGTGTGTGTGTGTGTGTGTGTGTGTGTGTGTGAGAGAGAGAGAGAGAGAGAGAGAGAGAGAGAGAGAGAGAGAGATGGATGTGGGGCACTACCATAAAAAACATGTAAGCCGAGCCTCTCGGTCACATTGCAGCCGACTGAGGCGCTGGTCAGCTCGTCGTGGGCAGCAGCACAGTTTCTGTTGTAGAGTTCCTGAGCCTCGCGGTGAAGTGATCGTGTAGTTACCGTTGTCATTGTTGTCTTTTCAGAGCCTGACGAGGGACGTCAAGACGCCCCATCCGAGAACCATGCGGGGCCTGTGGGTGGTGGCGGCGGCGGCGGTTGTGGTGGTGGTGGCGGTGCCTGCAGTGGGGGCGTCCGCCTCTCGGCCTGGCCTCAGCTGGTGCTCCGAGTCTTCCATTGACAACCTGGCGGTGGACGTCAGCCAGAAGCCTGAGCTGGGGCAGATCGAAGTGGTGGTGAACAGCTCGTACGCGCTGGACGTGGTGGACAAGGTGTGGGTGAGGAAGCAGGCGCCGTGCGAGGGCATCACCCAGCCCGAGGTGGTCATCCTGGACGGGGAAGCGGCGAGACTCGTGCTGCAGGATGACGACGAGATCAGCCTCTATTGGCGGCCCCCCGACACGCTGCCGCTCTTCCAGGAAGTGCAGGAGTTCTGCATCACCTCCAACCGCGATAGTCCCGAGGGGCCCTGGAACACTTTTCTTGCCAAGTTCTGTTTCCCCAACGCGCTGCTGCAGACGGAGAAGGACGTACAATCCTGCTCGGAGATGACGTGTGTGCGGAAATGCTGCCCTCAGGGTCAAGCGATGGCTCCCGGCGCCATGTGTGCCGCAGAGGAGGAAGGCGACAGTTGGCATCCCAGCCTGGCGTCCGGGGAGCCCGGCGCGGCGGCCACGACCATCCACATGCTGTACGGGCCGCCCAGACTCTGCCACAATGCGCTGGTCTACCACAACTTTTCCATCCTGCCCTCGGGGATGCTGAAGCTGCAGGGCGAACTGAGCACCGACGTGGACGGCTACTGCATCGACACCTTCCAAGGCAGACCCTTCCAGTCCGTGGCCATGGTGGGTGCCCCGCAGTGCTGAGGCGATGGGTCCACGCTGCCCCTGCCGCCCAGGGCCATGCATAGCCTTAAGTTACAGTGATAACACACAGCTACTCTGCCACATGCATCACAAAAGGACGTAGTTTTCGGCCTCAAGACAACCCGGTTCTTTCCGTCCCCACAGGTGTGTGAGGAGAAGGTGACGGCGTGGCACTGCGATTGGAAGTACCTGCTGCTGAAACCGGCGCTGCTGGGCGTGTCGTGCGTGTTTTTGCTGCTCACCTGGCTCGTGTACGTGTCCGTGGCCGAGCTTCGCGCCTCCAACGAGGGCGGCTGCGTCATCTCCCTCGTCAGCTCGCTCCTCGTCACCTACGCCACACTCATCGTCCTCAACCTCACCGCCGAAGACTTCGCGTACTTCAGCTGCGTGGTGGCCGGTGAGCGGCGGCGGCGGCGATAGGCGGAGGGGGACGTAGGATAAGTTGAGAAAATAATGAAAATAATCATCCTTCTCTTCCTCATATTCTTCCTCTTCCTTCAATACGATTTGGAGTCAAAGAGAGAGACACAGATTTCACTAGCTTCCTCTTCCTTTCTCAACATAAAGTTGGTACAAAGAATAAAACTTGCACGCTGCTCTGCCATCTTCCTCATCTTTCCGCAAAACAATACTGAGACGAAGAATGAGAGACAACACTTCACTGTACACTTCCTCCTCCTCCTCTTCCTTCCTTTAGCAGAAACTTAATCACTCAGTATATCAATGCTGCTTCCTTTATGAGATGGCGTATGACAGGCGTGAGGTTTACTTTTTTTTTATCTCATCTTTTCCCTTGTCTCTTGCCTTCCCTTTTTACATTTCTCACTAGGCAGAAATTATTTGTTTCAAAACCTACAGCCTCCATTACCCCACTCTCTCTCTCTCTCTCTCACCTGTCCATTCCCCAGGTCGGCTGTGTCACCTGTCCACCCTCGCGGCGTTCTTCTGGATGAACGTCCTCAGCTTCCACACCTTCATGCAGCTCAGGTGAGACTCACTCTCCTCACCTTTAGAATGGGTGCGCGCTATTCCTTCATGGGTCCTTGAGGAGATGAATGTAAATGAATAACGGATTTTCACTTAAGTGTGACTCGTAGACAAATTACATCACAGCCAACAGAAGAAAGGTTAAACTACCATCAGGGTCAGAAAACTACAAAAGGAAATGGCAAAAACTCTGCAGAAAGCCTCGCTGAATGTGTGAGTTTGAACGATGATATGTTTAACGCTGCGATTGGCACGGATTTCGCCTTCACTGGTAGCCTGGTAACATATGCTCCCAGGTCTTTCTCTGCCTCAGTGGTGGGTAGTGGAGTGTTTCCCATGTGGTATTGGTATGCTGGATTTTCCCTCCCACGATGCATGACCTCACATTTTTCTTCACTAAATTGGAGCAGCCACTTTTTGTTCCACTCCTGTAGCTTGGTGATGTCTTCTTGTAGGAAATCGGCATCCAAGGGGTTAAGAAAAAGACCCTAATGTTATGTCTTCCGCAGGTCCAGGCAAGATCCGGCGTGGGAGAGGCCCCTAGTGTTCCGTCTGTACTCGGTGTACGCGTGGTGCTGCCCCCTGGTGCTGGTGCTGGTGGGCGTGGTGCTGGACGCTGTGGCGGCTGATGTCATACGGCCCAACATCGACACCTCTTGCTGGTTCTACGGTGAGGCGCGCGGTGGTGACGGTGCTGCCAGAAGTAAGGAGTGGCGGGACAGTTAGCTCGGTATTATAAGACATTCGCTTCTCACATCAGCTATTTCTAAAGGTCAAAGAGGGGGTCAGTCGGGTTATAATGAGTGTTTATTCAGGTTCATGGTACAGAAGAAGGGTCAAACTACCACGAGGGTCATAAAACTACTCCTGGAAATGCCCACAACTCCTCCGAACGCCTTGTCAAATAGGTGTTCTTGGGCGGTGATGTGTCTTGTAATACGATCTTATTAGCCTTGTAGTGACGGACGCGTTGATATAATTATGTATTTCTCTTTCTTTGTGGGTCTTCCTCATTTTTTGTTCTTTTCCAGTTCTCATTAGTTTTCTTTATTTCAGTGGGTTTCTTCATTAATCTTCGTAACTGTCAATGAATATCCACGTTCTGTAACTCCGTATGTTGGTCTTAAGATCCTTGAGTCACCCCCACGCCTCTCCCCGCCAGATGCCTCCGCCTATTGGGTCTACCTGTACGGGCCGATGCTGCTGCTGCTGCTCGTCAACGCCGTCTTCTTCGTGGGCTGCATCATGCTCTTGTGCTGTGGCCGAGGCCGACACACCTACGAGCTCTCCGCCGTCCCTCAGCAGACCTGTGGGTGAGTCGTGGGCCGTCCGGGGGGAGGTGGGAGGGGGTAGGACATATTCCCTATATTTCCACTGATATGTGACGCCCACTCTTGAACAGGGCAGGCTACGCTAGGTTAGGTTAGATTTAGTTAGGGTCATCTGTGATAATTTTAAGTGGGAATCACAATGAGAGTATTTTCCAGAACACCCCGGGGTTAGTTTCGAAGCTACAGCCGAGCGTCTTCACTCAGGAACCACATACCAGTAGAGAGATTGGGAATATGCGTTCGGGGGTACAAGGGGATGGTGTGAAATGCTCTTTTTCATCATGTACTTCGCCCCCTATGCATGTTCACTAAGCCAGCTCTCCTCTCCTTTCCTGCTGCTGGTGACATTCCTGGCGGCTAGAGAGATTGGGAATATGCGTTCGGGGGTACAAGGGGATGGTGTGAAATGCTCTTTTTCATCATGTACTTCGCCCTCCATTGCGTGTTCACTAAGCCAGCTCTCCTTTCCTTTCCTGCTGCTGGTGACATTCCTGGCGGCGGGCAGCGCGTGGGTGTGCGTCAGGCTCGTCATCATCATGGGGATCCTGTGGCTGATGGAGGTGGCCACGTGGTCCTTCGCCGCCTACTGCAGCATCCCGTGAGTGCACTGCTGAACACCTTGGGTCATGCATGGGCTGGTATTCTTGGACCCACCCACCTCGCAGATTAACTTTTTTTTTTTTTTTTTTTTTTTTTACAACAAAGGAGACATCTCAAGGGCACAAAAAAAAGTAAACAACAACAACAAAAAAAAAGCCCGCTGCTCGCTGCTCACAAAAAGAATCCAAAGAGGTGGCCGAAAGAGAGGTCAATTTCAGGAGAGGTGTCCAGATACCCTTCTCTTGAAAGAGTTCAAAAGTTCAAAAAGGAGATTAGTTTGTTGTTCTATTTATTTTTCTCCCTTTCATTTTATTTCTTGCTCGCGGATATGAGTTTTTTTCCCTTTTTCTCATTCTTCCTTATATTCACATGTTAGTTTTTTTTTTTTATTCCTTTCATTATTCTATCTTATTTCTCTCCCATTCCGTTTTTCATCAACAGTTTACTTTCTCCTGTATTTCCATTTATTTTCCTCCCTTTTTTTTTCTTTATCCCGGACATGAGTTTCCTTCCCTTCTTTTCGTGTTTCCTTTTTTTTATTTTATTTACCCCGGACATGAGTTTCCTTCCCTTCTTTTCCGGTTTCCTTTTTTTTCACACGCTTTTTCCTCCGTCAGGGAATGGATCTTCGACGTGGTTAACAGCCTTCAGGGAGTCTACATATTCCTCGTCACCGTCTGCTGCAGGAGAAACCTCAAGGTGAGTCAGTGGGACGCGTATTGGTGAGTCGTGATGGTGAGTCGTGGTGAGTCGTGGTGATTCGTGGTGAGTCGGGGTGGTGTCGTGGTGAGTCTTGCCAACCTGTATCACTCTTCGTCTTAGCTTCGTCATTCTTAGTTATTTCTTTAAAGGGACTCAAGTGATTCTTTATCGTACACCTTTATTTTCTTTCTTTTACAAATGCACACCCTCTAATTACCTTTTGCATTACCTAGAACATGACCTTTTTCTGTAGCTCTTGCTCTTACCGACACGAGTCATCTCAAAGCTTCAGAAGATCGCCACACACTTATAAGCCACACCAAAATCAAGATCACTGGAGAGGAGTTAAAACACTTTGGTCCACTAACGTTCACACAAACCAGTTGGGGATGTCTCTTACTACATTTTTTTTTACAGTAAAGGGAGCAGCTCAAAGGCGAAAATTAATAGGAAAAAATGCCGCTAATCACTGCCCCTCGTTTAATCCCTGCCTTTCTTTCTAACACGTTTAAATCAGTACCACTAGAGAAGAGGGAAAACACTTGAGTCTAGTAACTAACTCACGCCACCTGGATATGTGTCTCCGCTTTCTTTTCTCTTTAACACGTCAAAAACAGGATCACTGGAGGGTACCTAAAACGCTGAATTCACTAACGGTTCCTCATGTCAATTAGTGAAGTGTCTCTTGCTAACCATTCTCCTTCTTTTCTTTCCATACACGAGGTAAGTGATTCACGGTCTCACTCTCTCTCCCCCTCTCAGGTGTTTCATTGTGGATGTCCTCGACTCGTGCACCGGGGCAAGCACAGGGAGGCGGGTTCCCCCTTCGGCAGCGGAGAAGCGTCGGAGGTGGCTGCAAACCCGCTGGTGCCGGGCTCGTAGTGGTGGAGTCGTGTCCTTTTTCGTATCTCCTGTATTACGATTGTTCACATTACCAGAAGCGAAATTTGTTGTTGTTTTATCACAGTCAAGTTCTTGTATCCCTTAAAAATGACTGTATTGGCCTCAGAGAAATTGTAGTAAAATCGTATCCCCTCTCGCTCGGCTCTTCCGTAAGTAACTCGTTTCCCGTTTTCTGTTACGCTCTTAAATCCCATTAGGTGTCAGTTTTGCAGTCTTGTAGTATGTTATATTATGTAATCTCTCCTTAATATTTACGCTTTTTTATGTAATTAGAATTAAGCGAGTTTCTTGGGCATGCAACGGAAGTCTTGGGGCCTTGTTACTAAACATATCGTCGCCAAAGTTCACCTATTTGACAAGGCTTTCCTAGGAGTTTGGGGCATTTCCAGGAGTAGTTTTATGACCCTGGTGGTAGTCTGACCCTTCTTCCGTACCTAGAACCTGAAGAAACACTCATTAGAACCCGATTGATCCCCTCTTTGACCTTTAGAAATAGCTCATGTGAGAAGCGAAAGTGTTTTATAATACCAATCCAAGTCCTCCAGGCCCATTCGTCGCCAATACATTTTTGCATCTCACTGAGGTTTATATTCTCGACATTTCGGGGCTTCCACACCCACGTTTGACAAGGCTTTCGTAGAGGTTGTTCCGGGTATTTCCATGGGTAGTTTATGCGCCTAGTGATAGTTCAGATGTCTGCTGCACACTGAACGTTAAAACACTCGTGAGAACCCGATCAATCTCCTTCGTGGCCTTTGAAAATACTTGTCGTGAGAGGTGGAAGCGTCTGAGAAAACGGAGGCTTCGAAGGGACAAATTTTGGGGTGTTCCTTCTTTTTTTTTTTTTTTTTTTTTTTTTTTTTTACAACAGAGGAGACAGTGCAAGGGCGTAAAAAAAAAGAAAACAATATGTAAAAAAAAAAAAAAAAAAAGCCCGCTACTTACTGCTGGGTTGTGCAGTTTACCGGAGGATATTTAGGTTTGAATACGTTGGGTTAGGTTACATTAGGTTTTCCAGCGGAGTGTTCACGGATGGTATTTGTTCAGCTGTTGAGCCGTCCAGTTGTTCTTCTACATTCACGAAGGCGAAGTGAACGGCCCTACGGATGGCAAGGTTTATTGGTGCTATAGCCCTTGGTCTTACATATAAACCAACGCAACCAAACCTTTCTTCACTGTTCCTTTGTGTGTGTGTGTGTGTGTGTGTGTGTGTGTGTGTGTGTGTGTGTGTGTGTGTGTGTAAATTACCGTCTTCCACAACATACTCTTCGCTGCAACAAGACATTTCTACACATCCATAAATGATATCAATGATGTAGTTATGGTTTAGTTCGTATGATTTGTCCTTCATTTGGAGTTTATTTTTTACACATACATAAACAGACTTCCTTTCCTCTGCCTCGCGACTAACATATCCCTGAAAGCTCTTTGTTGGATGTTGCTAAAATGAATAGTTATTATGGCAGTACACAGACAATCATACTGGCTCCCATCCCCTACTTGAGTGCGTAATCGTCTACAGCTCTTCATGAATTTATACTCCATACTGTTATTGTGAGATGACGCCATTTGGCCCCATCAACAAAACTCTGTTCCTTCACCTTTGTATCTTCATGCGTAAAAGTGTTAAGGTTAACAGTAGTTTTTGTACTTTAATAAAGCTATAAGCCTCTGCCTCCTGCGTGAATGTTACCTAACTAGACTCTTTGACCATTCATACTTAAAATCAAGGGAACAAATGCGACCTTACTCCAAAGATCAAACAGTCAATGAATGGGGCATGTGTCGTTGCAGGGGAGAGGAGGGGGGGGGGGGGCGTTGCCTCGCCCACCCCACACGGAATATAGAAAGGAAACGGAAAGATGAAAAAAAAACCGTTCATGAACAACAACAACAAAAAAAGAATACTTGAAAATAATGTAAAGCTTATTAAAATTTAAAGAAAAAAGCAATATCACAGGAAATTAAGCTTAAATTGTATCTATTAGGAAATCACTATAAAAAATGGGTCAGTAATTTCAAAGCATCAATATAACGCTGAAGCATAAATAAAATGTTACAATAATTAAACATGAGAGAGAGAGAGAGAGAGAGAGAGAGAGAGAGAGAGAGAGAGAGAGAGAGAGAGAGAGAGAGAGAGAGAGAGAGAGAGAGAGAGAGAGAGAGAGAGAGAGAGAGAAAAGGACACACAGTAACAGAACAGAAAATATTTAACAGACTTATAAGGCAACAAGAACTCAGCGCTTCCCAACCTGACGCAACACTAAACAACGCAATACACAACATAGCGGTACCCAACTCTCCACACACCCAACCCAACGCAGCTCAACACGCCGCGCCCTGCCCTACACTGGCCCGCCGCCGCCAACATCAAAGGCCTTCCAGTTCTCGTAGCCTCGCGGGCCCAGGTGGTCGGGGTGAACGAAGGGCTTCAAGGTACAGTTCGTGATCAGCGGGTACACGACTTGCCCGCCCGCGAAGAACGATGCCCAGAACCCGAAGGTACCCACAGTCATGATGGAGTGGGAGCAGGACCCCAGCAACACCATGTCCTCTGCCGCCGTCTTCATGTCTGCGTGAGGAGAAGCAGGAGACCCCATGTTTATTTTCTCGACACAATCATGGAGGGCTCCATAGCTTGGAGATCATTAGCTCCAACTCTGTTCGCTAATGACTGTGGCATCCAACCATATCACTAATACAACTTAGCACTAAATATATACATAACACCTTATCATCTAATGCGTCTAGGTCTCCCTTTCCTTCCCTACTCATGTCACTCCCCACCCACCCTAATGTAACTCGCCACCACTGTGGCCTCATAGTTCCTATTGGAGATGTTGGTGGCTTTTGGGCCAGAGTGTCTGGTGCCCCTGAGACATAGGATGGCCGACCTGAGCAGGGAGAACGAGAGGCGACACCTCATCCAGGCGACAACGTGGCTCCTTGGCTGATGCTTCTTTTCTGATATCAGTTCCGTGAGTCGTGCGTAGAAGCATCGGGCCCTGGGACCCATCCCGCCAGAAGTGGTGAAGACAAGGGAGGTGAAGCTGCCCTGATCCACATGCTGGATTCTTTCACCGTATGCCTTTGTCTTCTCCTGCTCGTTCCTTTGGTGGGCGACTTCCAGGGGCAGCTCACGGTAACAGGCAGCCATCGGATTGAATATGCGGATGTCCATGAATGCCCTCTGTCCGCGCACCCAGAATCCGCGGGCACTTACATCAACTCGTGCCTCATGTGAAGTATTGGCCGTCCTGCATCTAAGGAGTTCGACGTCCAGGGGAAGCAGTGCCGGCTCGATAGTGATGTCTTGGCATACTTCCCCGAGCATGCGGCTGTCAGATCCCTCACTTCATCGTGTCGGATACTACTACTACTACTACTACTACTACTACTACTACTACTAATACTAATACTATACTACTAATAGTTCTACAAATACTGCACTGCTACTACGATCAAAAGGTTCTTGCTTGACTACTCAATTAAAAGAGAAGTCAACTAAATTACACGATGAGAGAGAGAGAGAGAGAGAGAGAGAGAGAGAGAGAGAGAGAGAGAGAGAGAGAGAGAGAGAGAGAGAGAGAGAGAGAGAGAGAGAGAGAGAGAGAGAGAGAGAGAGAGAGAGTGAGAGAGAGAGAGAGAGAGAGAGAGAGAGAGAGAGAGAGAGAGAGAGAGAGAGAGAGAGAGAGAGAGAGAGAGAGAGAGAGAGAGCGAGAGAGAGAGAGAGAGAGAGAGAGAGAGAGAGAGAGAGAGAGAGAGAGAGAGAGAGAGAGAGAGAGAGAGAGAGAGAGAGAGAGAGTCCCATAACACCACTATTCACCTGTAAACTCAACGTCCGTGCTGGTGTTGAGGTGCTGCCGCGCGTAGGACAGGTCGTCTGAGGCCACCACGAAGACGGGGTTCCTCAGGGTGGCGCGGTAATGGTTCAAGGCCGACTGGTAGAACGCAGGGCTCGGCAGACTGCACTTGAAGAAGCTCTGGAAAATGTGAATTACGAAGATGTGTATGCCACTGATGGTTGCTGAGTCCAACGCAAGTGTTATGAGCAAAGTCGGTGAGATTTTGGAGGTGTAAGCAACTGGAGAGGTTCTGAAAAGGACGGGATGCGTGATGTGGCGTCCTGGCGCCCGAGTCTCGAGTATGAATCACTGTGGCCTGGCAGCCTGCCGTCTCCCAGCGTGTCTCATCTCGAGGATAATATATCATAGCCTACACACGGGAAATAGTTGTCAGCGCTGCACACGACTTTTTACTCATGCTCATCCCTATACTGTCGAAACCCCTTATGCGAGAGTTAACCAGCATCTGCATTTTTCTGTTTTTGAATTTTTGACACGGAAAAAGTGTGGGGCCTGGCGTAGGCGGAACTCGGGGCAGGTCTGAAGGCGGGAAGGCATGTCTTCTGCTGTCTGGGCGCGGATGAGGGGGACGCGGCCTGTAAATCCTCTTTCCCCAGGGAATTATCGTCTCCGACCAGGTGTTTTTTTTTCCGTCGACACTGGAAATTACCTACAGGCCAGAACATCGGCACGCCTAGTAACAATCAACACGGAGATGAACATAAGAACATAAGAACGCAGGAGTCTGCAAGAGGCCGGTAGGCCTGTACGAGGCAGCTCCTTGGACCCTAAGCTCCCGTGTATCTAACCCCACCTAATATCGCTGTCCATGAATTTATCTAGTCTATTTTTGAATGTGACAATTGTATTGGCACTCACCACATGACTGCTAAGCCTATTCCACTCATCCACCACCCTGTTAGTAAACCAATTTTTGCCTATGTCCCTGTTGAATCTGAATTTATCCAGTTTAAACCCGTTACTTCGTGTCCTACCCGGTTCTCTTACCAACAAAACCTTATGAATGTCTCCCTTATTAAAGCCCTTCATCCATTTATAAACCTCGATCATGTCTCCACGCACCCTTCGCCTTTCTAGAGAATGCAAGTTTAACTGTTTGAGTCTTTCCTCGTATGGCAAGTTTCTCAACCCCTGAATCATCTTAGTCATCCTCCTCTGCACCGATTCTAACATTTTGATATCCATTCTATAGTAGGGTGACCAGAACTGAACCGCATAGTCAAGATGAGGTCTAACTAATGCTAAATATAGTTTGAGGAAGACTTCGGGGCTTCTGTTGCTTACGCTCCTTGAAATAAATCCCAGTACCCTATTAGCTCGATTTCTAGCTTGAATGCATTGTGCCCTTGGACGGAGATCAGAGCTCACTAAGACCCCTAAATCCCTCTCGCACCCAGACCTACTTATGAGAGTGTCATTTAAGCAATAGTTATGTGAGGGTTGTTCCTACCTACACTCAGAATACTGCACTTCCCTACATTGAACTCCATCTGCCATTTATCCGCCCAGTCATATAATCTGTTGAGTTCACCTTGGAGAATACTAGCGTCCTGATCCGACTCAATTACTCTACCGATCTTGGTATCATCTGCAAATTTACTAACATCACTACTAATTCCTGTATCTAAGTCATTGATATAAATAATAAACAAAAGTGGACCTAATACCGAACCTTGTGGGACCCCACTCGTAACACATCCCCAGTCAGATCTTTTACCATTGATTTGCACTCTTTGCTTCCTATTGCTAAGCCACGCCTTGACCCAGTTCAAAACTTTACCCTCTACTCAGTGAGCCTGTAATTTAAGCAACAGTCGTTGGTGAGGAACTTTGTCAAACGCTTTACTAAAATCAAGATAGATTACATCATAATTTTCATCTCTGTCAACTGCCTCAAATACTTTATTGTAGAAGGACAAGAGATTGGTGAGGCATGACCTACCTTTTGTGAACCCATGCTGCGAGTCGTGAATTAAGCTATGTTTCTCTAAATGCTCCCGAATGTTCCTGGCTATTATGGACTCCAGCATCTTCCCTATAACCGATGTTAAGCTAATTGGGCGATAGTTTGAAGCAACTGACCTGTCCCCCTTTTTAAAAATCGGCGTCACATTACCTACTTTCCATAGGCTCGGCACATAGCCAGTATTTACCGACATCTTAAAGATGTCGGTTAGTGGGTCACTGATGCTTAAATAATATGAATGCGTAGGTACTGAAAGTATGTGTGCACTGATGCGGGAGAAGAGGCAGTGTTGGAAACAGCGACTAGCAAGACAAGGCAAAGTGTTATGAGTAAAAATACTAAAATATACACTTACCAAGTAGCCGGGCGTTGACCGTAACAGAAACACCGACACCACCAGCAGCAACAGCACAGCCTCAGAAGCACAGGCTGACACAGTAAGCCACAGCAAGCCCCAGGGCAGCAGCACAAGGGAAAGGACAGAAGCAGCAGCAGCAGCAGCAGGAGAAGGAAAGCACAGCCACAAAGACAGAGCTAATTGCTCTTGACCTGAGGCTGGTCAGAGGGCAATTATATATATATATATATATATATATATATATATATATATATATATATATATATATATATATATATATATATATATATATATATATATATATATATATATATATATATATATATATATATCATAAGGCAGAAAAAGCTTCACAAACATTCTGTGCAAGAATATGAATTTTTTAATTGACAACTGTATGATGCCCTGCTAGACTGACATACGTCAATAATGAATTTAGATAAGATAACCTCAGAGCTCTGGTCCGCAGTGAGTGGCTAAAGAAACGTATAAAACCTAAGACTACACGTCACGGAGGGTGTAGCATGAGCCTGGAGGCAAGAGCCCTACACTACTGACGGAGCCAGTGAAAACAGCGGTCACTACATTACTCCCCCCTAGAGAGTGACCGTTATTATCAGTCATATCAGAGTCACTCCGGGGTCACCAGGTGTACCGTGCGCCTCGAGGCTAGAGGCCCACGCTACTGTCAGACGCAGAGAGGAATTGAGTCTTTCAATCTGCTTATGTTATCAAGGCAGCTTGGCGACCCTTTGGCGCTGAGTTCTTGCAACATGGTTCCTGCCTTGCATCGAGTATCTGAAGGTGGAGTTCAGGGACTCATACCGCAGGGACTTGCCTGGTCTTCCGCCTTTTCCTCCGTCAGTGGTGTGGGCCTCTAGCCTCGAGACTAACGCTACAACTTGTGACCCCAGAGTGACTATGATTCGAGTGAGATTAGCAGTCACTGCACGGGGAATTCTTGAGGTTCTCAGGAAGACTACGGGTCAAAAGAGAGAACGGTTCTAAGAATGTCGTCCCATTCCCCCAAGTATTGGTTCGATCCCGGCACAGGGTATGAAGCACTATGTCTTTTTGTTACATACTTCATCTGCCTTAACTGGATCGAGTAAAGCCGCAGCTGGCCACACCGAGCCATTTCCGAGAGGAGGAAAGAATGGGGTGAATTATCCTTTTGTTAAGCCCTCGGGAGGCGGGGCGGGCAAAGGCGGCAGCGTACTGGTTCCACCCTGGGTATTAAGCAGTTTAGAGATAGACAGATATATAAATGACACGAAGAACCGACGGGGATTAGGGATACATGAGAAAAAAGGTATAGGTAAAAACAATTACAGAAGAAGAGGTAGGGGAGACGGCGGGTGAGTGGTCGGCGGGCGGGCGCTGCGATCAGGACGCAGGTTGGCGTGCCGCCCGCCGCTACAAACAAGCTGGCAATTCTCCAGCCATCGCCGAGTGGCCCAAAACTACACACATACTGTCCTAAAGACTACTTATATACCCGGACTCAAGATAAGCTCTGGGGGAACGTAGGAGCTAAGCAAGATGGCGCCACTGTAATCATTTACTTTCGCCACAACCGGCTCGGGCGACCAGCAGGCCACACCAAGGAAGGCTACTGGCGCCAGAGGCGACAAAAAAAAGGAAAAACACAGTAGGAACAGGAGGCATAGCTACAATTCGAGTCATCAAACTAACTAACGCTGGAGGCCTACAGGATGATCAACCTACACTTTCTTTTGGAGTAAAGCATCAGAGCAAGTGCTTGATGAATAAGGAAATGAAATTACAAGAAAATGAAAACATGAGCTGAAGTAAAAGAACAAAAGATCATGCCAGCCTAAAACCATCAAGCCAGGCTTCAGGTATACCTCCATATGATACGTGTAGTCCGTCCTCCGAATGTGGAAGCCGACGAAGGTGATGTCCCGACGGCCCCTCCTTTCCCGCACCCCCTCCAGGAACCTTGCGACCTTCTGCTTTAAGTCTTCTTTGAACCTGAAGGCGGCGCGGATGGTGTCGTGGTGCCCCGCCAGCAGATACATGCGGTTGGGGTATCCTGGTGAGGGAGAGCAAAGTCGTACAGAAGTTGTAGAACAAACAGCAACTTCAGAGCAAAAGTAATGTCATAGCCAGCCGTGAGCCGTAGAGTTTTTCTTGAGCGTCAAAGAAACGAACAGACTGAAGGTTGGCCTGGAAGAAATAAGAGATGAGCAGAAGCCGGTGTAGTAGAATAGTCGATGGTGGGGGTGTGATGGGTTCGGTGCAGCCGCCACTGAACCAGGCGTGTGCCTCACAGCGCGCTCTGCACAAGCACATGCGTACAACGCCGTCTCCAGATCTCCTAGTCTCTAAATATTCTACTCTCTGCACCGCACTGTATCATATTCTATTGTATGCTTGTTGCAATACTGTACTTTTATTTTTTACAGCAAAAGAAGCATTTCAAGTGCAAAAATTAAGAAGACAAAAAAGCCCGCTAATCACTGCTCCTATTAATGAAGTATAGAGGAGTTGCCAAGAGAGAGGTCACTTTCGGGAGGAGAGGTGTCTTGATACTCCTCTCTTGAAGGAGGTCAAGTCGTAGGCAGGATGAAATACAGACGAAGGAAGGTTGTTCCAGAGTTTACCAGTGGAAGCGATGAAAAAAATCATGTTGCTGCTTAACTCTTGCATGAGAGATTTGGACAGTATAGGGGTGACCAAGTGTAAAAAGTCGAGTGCAACAGGGCCGCGAAAGGGGGAGAGGCATGCAGTTAGCAAGTTCAGAAGAGCAGCCGACATGAAAAAATCTTATAAGAGAGAAAGATGCAACATAACGGAGGAATTTAAGAGGTAGGAAGAGGAGGGGAGATAATGAGAAGAAGGGTCATACTTCACTCTATCCAAGAGAGGTGTGTGAGAGGAGCCCCCCACACATGAGACGCATACTCCATACGAGGGCGGACAAGGCCCTTGTATATGGACAGCATTTATGAGGGGGAAAAGAACTGGCGGAGATGACACAAAACACCCAACCTCGAGGAAGTTAATTTAGTAAGAGAGGAGATATGAAGTTTCCCGTTAAGATTTTAAGTTAATTAAAGACCGAGAACGTTCAGTGTAGAAGGTGACAGATGAGTGTAGTCGAAGAATAGGGGATAGGTGTTTGCAAGATTGTGTCGAATTTTTGAGGCTTTGTAGGAAACGAAGTTCCTCCTACCCCAATCAGATATGATTGTAAGGTCTGAGGTTAAGCGTTCTGCAGACTCCAGTCTGGAGTCTTGTAATTCATGTTGGGAGGGTCTTCTGTTGAAAGAAGTTGAGTAATGCAGAGTAGAGTTATCGGCGTTGAGTGGATAAGACAGTTTGTTCTAGAAAGAAGATCATTGATGAATAAAAGAAAGAGAGTGGGAGACAAGACAGAGCCCTGTGCGACACCACTGTGACATGTTTAGGGGTAAACCAGTGGCCACAGCACACTACCACAGCAGAGATAGAGCGGCGGGAAAGGAAGCTGAGAGAGGGATAGATGGTTAGATAGTATAGTGAAAACAACATTTTTTTTAAACTAACCAGCAATTTTATTACTGAAAGTCTGCAATCATCTCTCTATCCATATATCTATTTTTCTCAAAAATACACACACACACACACACACACACACACACACACACACACACACACACACACACACACACACACACACCGTACCTTCGAGCGAGTACATCTTCGGCTTGCCAGTCTCTCGGTACTCCTTCTCGCCCCTCTGGTAGGCCGGCTCCAGGTGGCTGATCATGTCGTTCTTCTCCCAGCTGGGAATATCAACCAACACATGCGCCCCTTTCTTCCGCGCCTCATTTACTAGGTTTCCATCTGAAAGGAAGAGGACGATGAGGACTATGCTGTTATGTGCGTTTTTTTCTACATCTCAGCCTATAGCGCCTGTAGGCTTTCTTCAGGGGCCTAGTTGGTGGTCGGCCCAAGCCCGTCATAGCGCAGACAATTTTTTATAGTGGCGCCAGCAATGCTTGGCTCATGCTGCGCCCCGTAACTCATTCTTGATTCACTGGACGGTTTCCTCTAGAGTCCGGGATGATGGGTGGTCTTCAGGACAGCATGTGGGTAGTCTTAGGCCACTCGGCGGTGACTGAAAAGTCTCAGGTGGTAGCGTGGAGATTCGAATTGACGTTGTCCATGGCGTGATGAATGCTGGGCCAGCACGCTAACCACTCAGCCACCGCCAGCCCTTTTGTGCAGTGGCTGAGTGATTAGCGTGCGGACGCCAGGACGCGGGTTCGAGTCCGGCCCACCGCCAAAAGCTCGGATTTTTCAGTCACCTCCGAGAGGTCTAACACTGCCCTTGAAAACCACTAACCAACCCGGACTTTAGATTCTTTCTCCAAGAAGATAAAAAAAGGGGCTCCGGGGGACAGTATGAGCCAAGCAGGAAAACACCCTTTTAAACACTTGCCTGCGTCATAGCGGGCTGGGGCCGACCAAGGGAGTACGTCATATCTCCTCCAACACATTTCATACACGTCACATCTACACTTTTAGCAGTGTCTCTGCAGTGGTAGACGATCACTGTTCTTCCACGATGATGGGACTGGTTGATAGGGGAAGGGTTGGTGAAGGGACTGGTGGATAGGGAAAGGGTTGGTGATGGGACTGGTGGATAGGGGAAGGGTTAGTGATGGGACTGGTGGATAGGGGAAGGGCTGGTGATGGGACTGATGGATAGGGGAAGGGTTGGTGATGGGACTGGTGAAGAGGGGAAGGGTTGGTAATGGGACTGGTGGATAGGGGAAGGGATGGTAATGGGACTGGAGGAGAGGGGAAGGATTGGTAAAGGGACTGGTGGATAGGGGAAGGGTTGGTAATGAGACTGGTGGATAGGGGACGGATTGGTAATGGGACTGGTGGATAGGGGACGGGTTGGTAATGGGACTGGTGGATAGGGGAAGGATTGGTAATGGGACTGGTGGAGAGGGGACGGGTTGGTAATGGAACTGATGGAGAGGGGAAGGGTTGGTAATGGGACTGGTGGATAGGGGACGGGTTGGTAGTGGGACTGGTGGAGAGGGGAAGGGTTGGTAATGGGACTGGTGGATAGGGGAAGGGTTGGTAATGGGACTGGTGGATAGGAGGAGGATTGGTAATGGGACAGGTGGAGAGGGGAAGGGTTGGTAATGGGACTTGTGGATAGGGGAAGGATTGGTAATGGGACTGGTGGAGAGGGGAAGGGTTGGTAAAGGAGCTGGTGGAGAGGAGAATGGATTTTAACGGGACTGGTGGATAGGGGAAGGGTAGGTAATGGGACTGGTGGATAGGGGAAGGATTGGTAATGGGACTGGTGGATAGGGGAAGGGTTGGTAATGGGACTGGTGGAGAGGGGATGGGTTGGTAATGGGACTGGTGGAAAGGGTAAGGATTGGTAATGGGATGGGTGGATAGGGGAAGGGTTGGTAAAGGGACTGGTGATTAGGGGAAGGATTGGTAATGTGACTGGTGGATAGGGGAATGGTTGGTAATGGAACTGGTGGATAGGGGAAGGATTTATAATGGGACTGGTGGAGAGGGGAAGGGTTGGTAATGGGACTGGTCGATAGGGGAAGGGTTGGTAATGTGACTGGTGGATAGGGTAAGGGTTGGTAATGGGACTGGTCGATAGGGGAAGGATTGGTAATGGGACTGGTCGATAGGGGAAGGATTGGTAATGGGACTGGTGGAGAGGGGAAATGTTGGTAATAAGAACATAAGAACATAAGAACGTAAGGAGTCTGCAAGAGGCCGGTTGGCCTATACAAGGCAGCTCCTGTACACTCAACCCCACCTTACCTCACCATCCAGGTGGATAGGGGAAGGGTTGGTAATGGGACTGGTGGATAAGGGAAGGGTTGGTAATGGGACTGGTGGATAGGGGAGGGGTTGGTGATGGGACTGGTGGTTAGGAGAAGGGTTGGTGATGGGACTGGTGGATAGGGGAAGGGCTGGTGATGGGACTGGTGGATAGGGGAAGGGTTGGCGATGGGACTGGTGGATAGGGGAAGGGTTGGTGATGGGACTGGTGGATAGGGGAAGGGCTGGTGATGGGACTGGTGGATAGGGGAAGGGTTGGTGATGGGACTGGTGGATAGGGGAAGGTTTGGTGATGGGACTGGTGGATAGGGGAAGGGTTGGTGATGGGACTGGTGGATAGGGGAAGGGTTGGTGATGGGACTGGTGGATAGGGGAAGGGTGGTGATGGGACTGGTGGATAGGGGAAGGGTTGGTGATGGGACTGGTGGATAGGGGAAGGGTTGGTGATGGGACTGGTGGATAGGGGAAGGGTTGGTAATGGGACTGGTGGATAGGGGAAGGGTTGGTAATGGGACTGGTGGATAGGGGAAGGGTTGGTGATGGGACTGGTGGATAGGGGAAGGGTTGGTAATGGGAATGGTGGATAGGGGACGGGTTGGTAATGGGACTGGTGGATAGGGGAAGGTTTGGTGATGGGACCGGTGGATAGGGGAAGGGCTGGTGATGGGACTGGTGTATAGAGGAAGGATTGGTAATGGGACTGGTGGAGAGGGGAAGGGCTGGTGATGGGACTGGTGGATAGGGGTACTTTCTTCTATGCTTTTTGCCAAGAGAGCACAGGCAGCTGCTACCTCTATGAGATCCATAACCCCACGTACTGACCTTATTAGTGGCCGCCACCGAGTAGCTCCCAGTAAACACCACAAAAAAAGTGTCTCAAAGAACCAAGCCATACGCAAAAAAACGTAATAACATATATATATATATATATATATATATATATATATATATATATATATATATATATATATATATATATATATATATATATATATATCATACCTCCAACGGGCAGAGTGAGGCGGGTAGTGTCCAGGAGGGTCACCAGCTGGTTCATGGAGTCTCGCGTGACGGCCGTGGTGGCGGTGGCGTTGTGGGCGGCGTGGAAGGTGAGGGCAACAGCGTATGAGTTAAGTCGATTCCCGAGACGACCCGGATTGTTGAACAACATCAGTGGAAACTTTACCTCTGGAGGCCATTCATTCAGGATGACCTGCGTCCACGGAGGATAGAGTCCTATATTATAGTGCGAAAAAAAGTAAAAGAAAGAGAGAGGACGTTAAAGCTACAGTATAGAGCTGATGGTGGCAGGGTATCGTGCAGGCGGTCTGATGGCGGGTGGCGTGTCTATTATAACCTGCAACCATTTTTAACACTGGGGTTCGGACCACGTGCCCCTGTGTGCGGTACTGGATGCGAGTGGGGTGAGTCAGATGACACCAGCGATGCTACTGGAACGTTCTGGTAGGCTGGGTGAGCAGTATGATCCCCCAGAGTGTCAAAGGCTGGGATAAAGTTGCCGGTATGATCGTGTTGATTTAAATAAATTTATGAGTATAATGGAAAATACCCCAACCCCTGATATGCGTACAGTGATTCCTGAAGAAGGGTCACACTACCACCAGGGTCATAAAACTACTCCTATAAATACCCACAACTCCTACGAAAGCCTTACAAATATGTGTTCTTGGGCGGTGAAATGTCTTATAATACGACCCTTTGACTCGTTCTCTTTTCCTTTTCTGATGTTGTAGTTATGAGTGCCTATTGCCTTCATCTTTTGCGCATGATTTATTTCTCTGGTGTAGAAAACAAACCAGTGACTTCTCAGCCTCACCTGACTCTTTAAAAAGTCGTCCTTCTTGACGGTGGTGGCCTTGCTTCCATTCTTGACTGTATTCTGGAGTGGTGGTGTGGTCGCTGGGCTCCGGGAGGTGACCTGCAGAGCCTTAGCCCCTGCTACACTTTCGCCCACACCAGCCCGTAGCCGTAATAGGGTGAAGGATTCCACCACTGTCAGGAAAAATGAGATAAAACGTATAAGATAAATGGTGATGGAGACAGTTCAAGGGCGTGAAAAAAACACTTTGCGGAACCCATACTGGGGATCAGAGAGAAAGGTTAGAAGTGGAAAGGTGCTTTTGAATCTTCCGGTTAAGGATTGATCAAAAGCTTTAGATAGACAGGAAAGTAAAGCTATAGGGCGGTAGTTTGAGGGATTGGAACGGTCACCCTTCTTAGGCACAGGCTGTACGAAGGCGTACTTCCAGCAGGAAGGAAAGGTAGATGTTGATAGGCAGAGACAAAAGAGTTTGACCAAGCAGGGTGTAAGCACGGAGACACAGTTTTTAAGGACAATAGGAGGTGTGTGTGTGTGTGTGTGTGTGTGTGTGTGTGTGTGTTTGTGTGTGTGTGTGTGCGTGTGTGTGTGTTTAATTACTAGTAATAATAATAATAATAATAATAATAATAATAATAATAATAATAATAATAATAATAATAATAATAATAATAATAATAATAATAATAATAATAATAATAATAAATGGTTTATTCATTTGTAGGCAGCCATAAGACTGAAAATACACAAAAATACCATACAATGAGTAATGTGGTGAGTAATGGGGGAAGTGGGGAAGGGTGATGTGTGTGTGTGTGTGTGTGTGTGTGTGTGTGGGGGGGGGTCGGTGTGGGAGTGGAGGGGTCATGTGATCATGGAGGTGTTAATGACCCTCACAAGTGTCGGTATCGCACTAAGTCGATACCTGTCCGTGCGAGTTTTGACCGGGACGAGAATATTGTGGTGTCTTGTGGGTCTGGTGGGGGGAGGGAGGGCGGGTGGAAGTAAATCTCTATGACGGGGGTTGTGGAGGAGGGACTTGCCGAATTTGGTCAGGTTTGTCTGGTATCGGTCCTGTAGGGTGGGCATATTCAGCTGGGTGAGTGCATGCTCGTAGTTAGTGTAAGAATTGCCCAGAATCTGTCTGCATGCACGCCTTTTGTGGTGCCCCGCGAGCCGCGACACCACTCGTGTCATCATCATCTTCACCGGCAATATTTTCCGATGACAACAGCGGTATCGACCGCTAAAACACAACACGGACTCCAACACATGATTGTCCCCACTGTTCATTTACCAACCTATACACAATTGTAATTGCCCATTAACGCACCCGCTTATCTCTCTAAGCCAAACACAATCAACCGCGGCTAAAACACGATCAACCGCGGAACAAAATGTTATGAAAACAAAGCTGCGTCACCGCGTGAATTAAGCATGTCGGTTAGGTAGATTATTGTATGAGCTCGGTGTGAGTTTGATGTATGACTCACACGCCTGACGTATTACCCTCGCGATGTCTGCCTATATAAGAAGCATTTCTCCAGGCTTGACCTCAGATCAACCAGCACTCTGTTCGTTGCTGGACACTCAGTTGTCCTTCCCTAGACAACATGGGTAGAACATTCATCGTTGTTACTGTGAGTATGGAGTAATGTGGTACCATAGAGGAAAGCGTATCTAACATATCTATTGTGTTCTATTATCTTAGTTTTACTTAGGATTATATTTCTATGATACTTTATTGTGTGAGTTTTTACTCAATATTATACCAGTGTTAACGTCAGTAACCAATAGTGAAAGAAAACCTGAAGACTCATTGAGTCTAGTAAGCCAGTCGCTGGTTTAAACAATATTTTTACCCTCTGTAATATTAAGTAGTATTAAGGTAGAATAAAATACATATAAGAAAGGCGACACCGTTTCATCACCCCATTTACGAACTCCTTTAAATACTCCTAAAGTACTAGAATTTTAAGTCAAGTGTCACTAATACAAACAGTGTGTCGTCGCCCCTGTGTGACCCGGGATTGCGGGTTACAACACTTTGCACTCTCTCTAATTGTCGTTGCTGGGTTTTAGTGATGGAGGAAGCCCAAGCAGGAGAGGCGTAGAGGAGTCTAGGATGGATGAAGGTGGTGTACAGGTCCTTGAGCGACCTTTGAGGGGCTCCCAGTGCCTTCATGCGCCTCAGCATGAAAAGTTTGTAGGAAGCCGCCCTGATGATGGTGGTGACGTGTTTGCCCCAGCTCAGCTTGCTGGCCAGGGTGACTCCAAGTAGTTTGGTGGGTTCAATCACCTGCAGCTGGTGAGGGCCAACCTCCAGGGCTGGCGGTGGAATGGCAGTGGTGGAGGTGTGAAAATGCATCACCACCGTCTTGTTGGTGTTGATGGTGATGTAGTTGCCTTGCGTCCAGCTCTGCAGTTGGTCCAGAATGTGTTGTAGGGGCGTGTAGTCAGGGGCTGTGTTGTTGATGGAGATGCCCACTGTAGAATCATCCACGTACTTCCAGCGATGAGGGGCGTCTAACAGTGCATTGTTGATCAGAATAAGGAAGCAAAGAGGCCCCATGCGCGTCCCTTGTGGCACCCCAGCAGAGAGGGGCTGGAGGGTGGAGGTACAGCCCTGATGACGCACAGCTTGGTGCCGGTGCGTCAGGAAGTCCGCCAGCCAGGATGTCAGGTGGGAGGGCAGGCCGATGTTTATGGCCTTGGTGATGACAGTGGTGTGGTCAACCAGGTCGAAGGCTTTCCGAAAGTCAATAAAGGCGAGGGCAGAGGAAGTTTTTCTGGTTTCCAGGTTTTTTAGAATGAAATCAAGGAAACTAATGAGGCAATGTGTTGTGGAGGAGGCTCTGACGTTGCCGAACTGCCTTTGATCAATTTTGTAATGAATAGTATCATATGCCCAGCTAAATACAAAGTCTTCACAAAGCAGGCTCGGGATTGGAGTGATGGCAATGAGTCTTATAGTCAATCCAGGAGGAACTGGCGGATTGGGGGGTGAGAGGTGCGGGTCAGCCCCGCACCGCACCTTGCCACACACTCTCAACACCTCGCTTCCTCTCATATGTCAGCTATTTACTACCTTTAAATGAATTTAATTAAATAATTGGATAATCCAATAAGGTCATATAGCGTTAAGATTGCTTCGTTTTTAAGATATAACAAATATTTTGTATAAATACCACGACACTTGACAATGTTGTATTCCAACGTTGTCATTCTACACATCCAGAGCCCAGGTCACTTCTCTCAAGGTCATGGAAGGGTCAGCAGATGGGCCCATGGGTGGCCCGCTCCCGCCTCTTCCTCTCCCCTCCTTCCCTCTCCCTGCCTCTCCACGTCATTGGCTACACAGCCGCGAGAAAGAACTCATTTACAATGTAAACAAGTACTTTTTAGACGAAAACAACAACAGAGGATTTATCATACCACTCACAAGAGTAACTGCAAGAACAGCAAGAGCCACTAATGTTAGTGAAAGAACTATTGAAAGTCTGCGCCAAACTGGATCATGAGTGTATGACAGCCTGTATTCTCGTCCCCGAAGAAGAGAGAGAGAGAGAGAGAGAGAGAGAGAGAGAGAGAGAGAGAGAGAGAGAGAGAGAGAGAGAGAGAGAGAGAGAGAGAGAGAGAGAGAGAGAGAGAGAGAGAGAGAGAGAGAGAGAGAGAGAGAGAGAGAGAGAGAGAGAGAGAGAGAGAGAGAGAGAGAGAGAGAGAGAGAGAAGAGAAGAGAAGAGAAGAGAAGAGAGAGAGAGAGAGAGAGAGAGAGAGAGAGAGAGAGAGAGAGAGAGAGAGAGAGAGAGAGAGAGAGAGAGAGAGAGAGAGAGAGAGAGAGAGAGAGAGAGAGAGAGAGAGAGAGAGAGAGAGAGAGAGAGAGAGAGAGAGAGAGAGAGAGAGAGAGAGAGAGAGAGAGAGAGAGAGAGAGAGAGAGAAGGAGGAGGAGGAAATGAAGGGAGGGTAATGGTGGTCCACTTAACACCTTGACTCTAATCCCACAATTGGAGACAAGAGATGTGGCAGCGTGGTACGGGAGGAGAGACCCCCGCAGAAACCCCCCAATCCGCCAGTTCCTCGTGGATTCACTATAGTTCATTAAGTGAGGTGGGGTTGCTGACTTTGGGGATGGGAGTGACGAATGAGGTTTTCCAATCTGTGGGGCATTTACTCTGAGTGAGGGAGGCATTTATGATGGAGGCAAGGGGGGTAGCAAGTTCATAGGAAAACTCCTGATAAAGCTTTATGGGTAAATCTAGAGGTGTGGTAGACCTTTTGAGTTTGAGAGATCTGAGCTTTTCGGCAACTTCAAACTCCTCCACAGAGGGAGGATTAGACGGGGAGGGTAGGTAGGCGGGGAGGGAGGCAAGGTCTAGGGGGGGAAGGCTTTGACAGATGGAGGAAAAGTGAGAGTTAATCAGTTCAGCTATCTCAAGGGGGGAGGAGGAGGAGGGGAGAAACGGAAAAGCCGACGACGGGTTGCCCAGGCCACACAAATGGCGTATTTTGGAGAACAACTTGCTGGTGTTATTATTATTTTTTTTTTTTTTTACGTCTACGCCTATTGCGCCGGTAGGCTTGCTTGAGGGGCCTGGATGGTACTCGTCCCCAGCCCGTCATGGCGCAGGCAAGTGTTTCTAGTGGCGCCATCTTCTCTTGGCTCATGCTGCCCCCCGGAACTCGTTCTTGATTCACTCGGACGGTTTCCTCTAGAGCAGGGGTTCCCAACCTGGGGTACATGTACCCCCAGTGGTACATTTGCACTTTTCAGGGGGTACATTGGGTCCGAGAGAATAACCACTACTGTACAATACATGGTGTTGTAATCTGCATTCAAATTGCACAATGTCGTGGGTTGTTTGTTTTTTTCAATTTCCTCATTTGAGTGCACAAGTGTTATTTAAATTATATCATCAGTCTACACATACAAAATTCATTATAAAATATCAAAATATTACAATTGCATCGTTTTTTTTTATCCTGAAATTTAGGGGTACACGGGAACCTATAAAAATCCCCAAGGGGTACAGAGGAACAAAAACGTTGGGAACCCCTGCTCTAGAGTCCGGGTTGATTGGTGGTCTTCAGGACAGCATGTGGGTAGTTTTAAGCCACTCGGCGGTGACTGAAAAATTCGAGGTGGTAGCGTGGGGATTCGTACCCGTGTCGTCCATCACGTAGTGAATGTGGGCCCAGCACGCTACCACTTCAGCCACCGCCTACCCTCCAGGTGTTGTAGTTCTTGGGGGTAGTACTCCTTCTTCGCCACTGCGATTTCCCTGATGACTGTGTTGCGAAGGGCCCTGTATCTTGCTCGGTCCGTGTGGAAGGCGCGGTTCCTTTGCTGCATTAAGGCCTTAATCCTGGAGGTCATCCAAGGCAGGTCGGCTGGGTGGGTGTGTTGTGTCTTGGTGCGGAAGAAGTGGTGATACGCCTGAGTGATGGTGGCGAGGTAGTTGCTCCACTTCTCCGTGACGTCACGAACGTTAAGGACCTCGACCCAAGGATAGCCCACCAACCACTGCCCAAACTGCCTAATCTTGGAGTCAGGTGTCGGACGGGTGGTCCTCTTGGCCCATGGGGGGGGGGAGTACCAGTCCGTCAGGTCAGTGAGGATAAGGTCCAGCGTGTTCCTTTCGTGCGTGGGAAAATTAACAAGTTGTGTGAGGCACAGGTGGTTGGTAACGTTCGCAATGTCTAGTTCATTGAAGTCCCCACACAACACGAACTTAGCGCCGGGGTACCTAACACGTGTAGCGTCCACTGTATTGATGAGATGATTCACTAACGCAGGGCCGGAGGGAGAGCGGGGTGGATGGTACAGTCGACGATAGAGATTAGTGTCACGGTTTTCAGAATGTTTAGCCTGGTGGCGGTATCTGGGAACTATACCACGGTGACGCATTCACTGGCGATGTTAGTGACGCGTTTCAGTGTGTACCGTGTGTGTGTGACCGTGAAATTATAATATTGTATAATATTATATTATATTATTATATAATGTTGTTAGAAATATACCAGATTACATGACTTCAATTTAGAAATGCGATAATGAATGTCTTCTACATGATGATGATGATGATGATGGCGAGGTAAAACATCACGAACAGTCTGAAACACTTTTTCTTATTAACTTTGAAAATACCGCGTGCAATGCTGTCCTTCACAGAGGCAGGCAGTGACTAATGCTCCTTACCATCAAACAGCATATAGGCTTGAGGGTCTGTTTAACTCGCAGCCTTAATTAATTATCGTCACTATAAAACCTCAAAGACAATTCAGATCATCAAAAATCTAAAATTATTTCACCGTAAAGATTACGTAATATCTAAGTATAAATATGTGTGTGTGTGTGTGTGTGTGTGTGTGTGTGTGTGTGTGTGTGTGTCGCTGACTAGCTGACCCCTTGTTGCTGATGGACATGTCTCCCGTACCCACCCAGCCTCTCGCCCTCTCTCTCTCTCTCTCTCTCTCTCTCTCTCTCTCTCTCTTATTTTTTTAGGTATTAAAATTTATACGTTTCCACAGCCACTGACGTGACAGCTCAACTGCAGTGCCTGCGGACATAAGGGCTTTAATAGAATACCGCTGCTCCAGCCAAGGCCCGCGGTCGACGGCGCCATCATATGAACGTTTATAGCCTATTATTACGTATAATTTTTTTTATAAAGAACAAGATCTCGGCTGTCAGGAATTTTTTGTTTTTAGTTAAAAGGCATAACAATCTCCCCTAATAAGTGCAGTATATTTTTAAATGTATCATAGTTTGATAAACAACTTAGAGTTGCTCTTGACTAAATTTGAACGAAACTAAAATCTCGTGTCAAAATGTAGCGACAGAGCCTAAAGCAAAAATATTTATTAAGCGTTAGCGACGGGCACTTTTGATAAATATCTATCTTAAAATTATGTAGAGTGCACCTGTGACCACCGATCACCATAACAGTACGATTTCGATAGGATATAATAATTTTCATGTCGCGTGGAGGGGTTGCCAGATGTCGCTTTATGAACGAAACTTACTGGACAGTGTGTCACTACTCTCTATAGCCGACTGTACACTGTACATAGAATAATGGTGTCAACCTGGCGGGGGTGGCGGGAGGGGGTGGCTTTGATCCACATTGCCTCCACCTCATCGGGAACGTCCACATCGAGCACTGAGGGGTTGAAGGTGTTTCGGCACCAGACTATAAAAAAAGTCCGTTCAGGGTGAAGCTGGTATCGTCGTTTACCTCTACCCATGTTGCCAAATCAGCCTTCGTACATGCGTCTCTCTCTTATTTCCCATCCATGTGCTATTTGAAAGCGATATTTTATATATTCTGTATATAGTAAAGGAAGCTACATAGTACAATGAGTGTCGATGTTTAGGATTATAACAAGGATTTGTATAAATTCTATGACATGTGGCAGCGATTTTTTCCCATGTTGCCACGTTGTGGTGTTGGTAGTGGTGGTGGTGGTGGTCGGTGTGTCCCCCTAGGTCCCTCCCCCGGGTCGAGAGGGAGAGAGAGAGAGAGAGATAAACAGGTGGGTTGTGGGTGGGTAGGCCGGGAGAGAGTGCTAATCTGATAATTGGCGGTCGAACTGGCAGAGCTGCACTCATGGGAATTCTGGAATCTGCCACACCTTGAACCGACTTCATGCTCCGAACAGACTATAGTACTCCACCGCCTCTCCTGCCGTCTCTGAGGCGGGAAAACACACTGTACCCGTCCACCTGACACAGCTCTGGGGTCACTTGCCAGGGTTCCGTTATTGCCACTATGTCCGGGTTGATGGTTCTCACTGTGGTAATAACCTCGTCGAGCTTGTTGTTCAGGGAGGTGACGTTCGACACGCGCGGCACTTCAAAGTGTCTGTACTCGCTATGCTTCACTGTATTAGTCACTGGGCGTACACTCGTAATAGTACTGATGGCTCGCTGAACACAGCACCCTGCCCGGCGGCCACGGCTACGAAATAGGTTCAGTGTTTTTAGTGTGTCGATGGCCTGTGAGGGGGGGTATCCAGCTCCACGCCTGAGGAGGCGAAGGAAGTGTAGAGAGTAGCGGTAAGCCATACTGCACTGCACTGCACTGTCCGATGATGGTGTAGGTGACTGTAGGATTGGGCGGGAGAGAGTGTAGTGGTGACGGTGAGGATGAAGCTGCGGGTGAGGAGGGTCACAGGCGACCCTTTAGCGGCTACACGGAGCGCTCAGGTCACACAACCGACCTCGGCTGAGGTGTGTGTGTGTGTGTGTCACATATGTGCGTACGAGTGTGTGTACACTGATATATATATATATATATATATATATATATATATATATATATATATATATATATATATATATATATATATATATATATATATATATATATATATATGTATATATATATACCTCCAATGTACTAAAAAGGTCAGTGAGTCAGGGCAGTGCCGCCCATATACCATTTTTCCCATAAGAACATATATGTATTCCTACTACGCGAGCTCGTGTGTCGCCCATATAGTCGTGTAGTAGGGCTGCCTACTGTATAACTTTCTTTACGTTATTCTGTGCTCCACCAAAACCATTTTCACGTTGAGCTCAGTGTGATAAAATTCTGACAACACTTGGACTGGCTATAAGGCACACTGATCCCATACACACCCTGGCGGTGGACGAGGAGGTGGAGGAAGAGCACCGTCAAGACTGTTATCGCCAGTAACACGCAGCGACGCCCGCCCTGGCCGCGGGGCAGAAGGGCACCTGCGGAAAGAGGTACAGGCAGATAGATAGGCAGGCTACACGGTGAGACAAATTAAGATATATAAATTAAATAGATAGGTAGACATGGAAAGAGTGAATACAGGTAATTTATCGATTGTAAAGACAGATAGGTGTGTGTGTGTGTGTGTGTGTGTGTGTGTGTGTGTGTGTGTGTGTGTGTGTGTGTGTGTGTGTGTGTGTGTGTGTGTGTGTCCAATGATCTTGAGGATCTTCCCCGCCACTGACGTCAGGCTTATAGGTCTATAGTTTAAGGCCACGCACTGATCTCCCTTTTTGAAGATCGGCAGTACATGTGCTTGTTTCCAGTCTTCGTGAACTTTGTCTTGTTGTGTTGTTCGATTACAGGAGGAGAAAGAGGAAGAACATGGGGAAGAGTAAGAGGAAACACTATAATCTACTCACCACAACACCTCATCTCAGGCTTAATGTGTCTGCCTCAGCCTCTTGCAACACACCACCGTCACCTCCGCTCCTCAGGCAGGTAGTGTTGATGCAGCTGTTGCCCACGCGTCAACACACCTGCACAGCCGCACGTTCTCCTGACAAGTCCACGTTATAAACTCTGTTACGCTTCATTAATCAAGACGCAGGCACACTTGTGAGCCTTAGCACAGCTTTATATTCATTTACAGCATTTGCCTCAAGGGAAAAAAGATAAAATATCCTCTCTAATACCATTAGTTTCTGGACTTCCCTCTTGAAAGCGATGAATTCGTAAGGAGGATGAAATACAAAAGAAGGCTTTCCCATTTAACCGGCGACATGGATGAAAAATGAAGGTGGTGGTTACCTCTTGCATAAGGGATTTGGATAGTATACAGATGAGTAGATGGTGCAGGGGAGCCGCGGGAAGGGTGGAGGCAAGGAGCTATATAGCAAGTTCAGAAGAGCAGTCAGAATGAAGTTACTGACTGCAGATAAAAAGAGAGGCAACAAGCACTAGTTCACAAATCTCGTCGGTCCTTCTCTGATAATTCCGCCACTGTTCCTATTTCCATCATCCCGTAGTGTGCAGTTTATTGCTACTGTCTACAAACCTTGGGAACACGTGGACTTGCACTAAAACTTGCACTCAAACCTTCACGTACGTGTATCTGTCGTGGTGCATGGCAATGCTCCACTAATGCATGAAAGGAACTTCTGAGCCGATTAGCCATAAAGGTTAACAGATAAATGAGGTGAGAACCCGGACTCACATATCTTATCACGAAATGGTTGTGTGGAGAGGAATTGCATGCGTGATAAGGTCACAATGGCAGGAGTTCATGGGCTTCGGTGTCATAACTCGTATGAATGTGGATGGAGGAATGGAAACACTACTACTGCTACTACTACTTCTTCTTCTACTACTACTTCTACTACTACTATCACTACTAATACTGCTGCTGCTGATATTACTACTACTACTGCTTCTTTTATTACTACGGCCTCCATCCATTAGAGATACTTTTTTGAGAGTGTTTCTCATATTCTTTCACAAAGCAATTCGCTGGCCCTTGCCTCGCCCATGACTGTGCCCGAAAACCAACTTTATTTATTTAGTATGACAAACCTGATTATATATATATATATATATATATATATATATATATATATATATATATATATATATATATATATATATATATATATAGTTTTTAAGTTAACAGAACGTGTGGTTGATACGGCTATCATTGACCGCCACCTCAAAGTCCACATTGGCACTGTGAGTGCTTTAGGATGCAGGACAGACCAAGGCTGACCTCAAGAGGGAGAAGGGGAGCCTGCATCTCATCCAGGCGACCACAGTGCTTCTCGGCTGCTATTTCTTATTCGCAAGTGTTTCAGTCATCTCCGACGCCTTCATTGGCCTGCCCTCCATGCCCCACTTGTGACTGCTCACCATTTTACCCATCCTGTCGTTGAGGGTTCGGGTTCCGACAGTTTCCACCTCTCTTACAGTTCACACACGGATGGCCTTGTCATACGCACGAGCACTGAACACAGTTTTGATTGCTTGACGAACAGACGCAACAATGCTGGGCTCCATTCTGGTACCATTATGGGAGTGTATTTCAGTTGCTATTTATAGTGAAGAATAGAGCTTAAGTAGCAGAGACCACAGTTTGACTCTTGTCTTCCCAAATGTTACTTATTCTCAAAATTATTATTGAGACATTTCTATTATAGTTATTCTTATTGTAAATATTATTACTGTTATTATATTATCTTAAAATTATTGTTATTATTTACTGTCAAACAAATATTTTCATTATTGTTATGTATTATTACGGTAATACGCTGTTACTTTTATTACTGTTAACTGTTTAATACTGATATCATTTATTACTGTTAACGATTAGTATTACTGCTATTTGTATATATGTACATAATAATAATAATAATAATAATAATAATAATAATAATAATAATAATAATAATAATAATAATGATGGTAACAACAACAACAACAATAATAAAAATAATAATAATAATAATAATAATAATAATAATAATAATAATAATAATAATAATAATAATAATAAATGGTTTATTCATTTGTTGGCAGCCATAAGGCTGAAAATACACAAAGTACAATGAGATTTATGTGATGAGTAATGGGGGAAGTGGGGAAGGGTGGTGTGTGTGTGTGTGTGTGTTGGAGTGGAGGGGTCATATAATCATGGAGGTGTTTATGGCCTTTACAAGTGCCGGTATAGTCCTAAGCTGTTATCTGTCCGTGCGAACTTTGACGAACGAAAATATTGTGGTGCCTTGTGGGGGAGGGAGGTCGGTTGGGAGTAGGTCTCTATGGCGGGGGTTGAGGATGGGACTTGCCGAATTCCGTTAGGTTTATGTGGTATCGGTCCTGAAGGGTGGGCAGATTCAGCTGGGTGAGTGCGTTCTCGTAGTTGGTGTAAGAACTGCCCAGAATCTGTCTGCAAGCCCACTTCTGCACTCTCTCTAGTTGGCCACTCACACTTTTTTCTTTATTGGAGCAGCGCCTAGTGGGCTTTTGTTATTTTTTGTTTTATCCTTCAGCTGCCTCCCTTGCTATAACAAAGTGTCAGCCCAACACGCCACGCCCTGCCCTACACTGGCCCGCCGCCGTCCGTATCAAAGGCCTTCCAGTTCTCGTAGCCTCGCGGGCCCAGGTGGTCGGGGTGAACGAAGGGCTTCAAGGTACAGTTCGTGATCAGCGGGTACACGACTTGCCCGCCCGCGAAGAACGATACCCAGAACCCGAAGGAACCCACAGTCATGATGGAGTGGGAGCAGGACCCCAGCAACGCCATGTCCTCTGCCGCCGTCTTCATGTCTGCGTGAGGAGGAGCAGGAGGAGGAGGAGGAGAAGAAAAGAAGACGAAAAGAAGAAAAAAAGGAGGGCAGTAAAAATGAAAATAATTACAACAACAAGTACTACCACAATAGCTTTTTCTGTTGCTATTTTATAACAACTACCACTGCTATACTCCATTGTTTTCATCTCAGGAAAGAAATTCCAATTCCCACACTGCCGCAATCCGTGCATTCCTCTCAGCAAACACATAATTGATAATTGAAGATCCTCTATAGTCCTCCACCACTCAGCCTGTGCTCGGCCAACCACGCCCCGCGAACGGGTGGTGGACGGTCCTCAAGCCCCTGGCCAGGTCACGGGGCAGCTTCCCGCTCAGGGCCGGACAAGCCTCGTCGTCGTGTCGTGAGGGCACTCCAAGTTTCGGTCAGGGAACTTGGCTGTCATACTATAGAAGTGATCCTATGAAACCCAGGTGAGGTGTGGCTGCTCGGAGGGTGGGCGGTGTAACAGTGTCAACAGACAGATGATACGTACTTGTTGGATGTGTTCATAAGTTTAAAGTAGTGCAAATACAATATATTTTATTTTTCTTCGATGAATACTGTTGTATTTAGCATTGCTGTATACCAGTTATGTGTTTGCTGAGGCGAATGCACGGGTTGCGACAATTAGGGTGAGGGGCGCCGGACGGTAATATATTTTCTGAGACGGAACTGGATTAACTACTACTACTACTACTACTACTGCTTCTACTACTACTACTACTACTACTACTACTACTACTGTTGCTGCTGCTGCTTCTATGAGTTCTTGTTTGATTATTTTATTTAAGAAAAAAATTACACAAAAAACAGAGAGAGAGAGAGAGAGAGAGAGAGAGAGAGAGAGAGAGAGAGAGAGAGAGAGAGAGAGAGAGAGAGAGAGAGAGAGAGAGAGAGAGAGAGAGAGAGAGAGAGAGAGAGAGAGAGAGAGAGAGAGAGAGAGAGAGAGAGAGAGAGATTTACATAGAAAATCAGACCACACAGACCCCATGGTCCAGACTAGGTGGTCTGTCCTTAAACCTAAGTGATTTTACATTAATCAGATGGCTCCAAAACGTTGCTTTTCTACTCTAGTTAATATTAAGTTCAAGGAAGTGACGGTCGAACTTGTTTTTAAAGGAGTCAATCGTGTTACAGTGGACCACTGATGGTGGGAGCTTATTCCATTCTCGCACTACAACGTTGGTGAAGAAAAATTTGGTGCAGTCTGAATTTACTTGTCTACATTTGAGTTTTGTGCCATTGTTCCTCGTTCGCAAAGTGTCATCGATCATAAACAATTTTGTTCTGTCTACATTCGTGAAACCATTAAGTATTTTAAAACATTCGATCAGTTTTCCTCGGAGGCGACGTTTCTCAAGAGAGAACATGGTAAGGGTGGAAAGCCTTTCTTCGTAGGATTTGTTGCGCAAGGAAGGGATCATTTTTGTTGCTCGACGCTGAACACCTTCTAGTTTAGCAATGTCCTTTGCATGGTGGGAAGACCAAAACTGTACCGCATATTCCAAGTGGGGTCTGACTAAACTATTGTAGAGCGGAAGTATTACATCTTTATTTTTTAATAAAAAGTTTCTTTTAATGAAGCCCAACATTCTGTTCGCTTTATTTGCTGCATCGATGCATTGATGTGAGAAATTGAGGTTTGACGCGATTTTAATCCCCAGGTCCTTAACTTGTGAGTTTAACGCCGCGTATTTCGTAATCGAACTTCTTATTTTTTGTTCCAACTTGAAGGACCTGGCACTTGTCTACGTTAAAGGGCATCTCCCATTTATCCGACCAAGCTGAAATTTTGTGCAAATCCTCTTGGAGGCTTTGCCTGTCTTCGTCAGTGAGGACCGAGTTACCAATCTTTGTGTCGTCTGCAAATTTACTAATGCGATTATTGAGTCTAACATCCACGTCGTTGATGTAAATAATGAAGAGCACTGGGCCAAGAACCGAGCCCTGAGGGACGCCACTAGTGACCGGCGCCCACTCTGAGTTAAATCCGTCAATCACAACTCTTTGTTGTCTGTTGCTCAACCAATTCGCGATCCATTGGTTTACTTGACCGTCAATGCCTATTTGCTTTAATTTATAAAGTAATTTATGATGTGGGACTTTATCAAACGCTTTCTGGAAATCAAGATAGACTACGTCCACTGATTTGGTTACGTCATAAATTGAGAAGAGATCGTTATAAAAGGTCAGTAGGTTTGACAGGCAGGATCTTTTGTTACGGAAGCCATGTTGTGAATCCCCAATTAATGAGTGGCTTTCAAGGTAACTCACAATTTTGTCTCTAATTATGCTGAGAGAGAGAGAGAGAGAGAGAGAGAGAGAGAGAGAGAGAGAGAGAGAGAGAGAGAGAGAGTCACCTGTAAACTCAACGTCCGTGCTGGTGTTGAGGTGCTGCCGCGCGTAGGACAGGTCGTCTGAGGCCACCACGAAGACGGGGTTCCTCAGGGTGGCGCGGTAATGGTTCAAGGCCGACTGGTAGAACGCAGGGCCCGGCAGACTGCACTTGAAGAATCTCTAAAAAATGTGAATTACGAGGATGTTGTGCATGCCATTGAGGGTTGCTGAGTCCAACGCAAGTGTTATGAGCAAAATCGGTGAGATTTTGGAGGTGTAAGCAACTGGAGAGGTTCTGAAAAGGACGGGATGCGTGATGTGGCGTGCGCAGCTACAGTCCTGGCGCCCGAGTCTCGAGTATGAATCACTGTGGCCTGGCAGCCTGCCGTTTCCCAGCGTGTCTCATCTCGAGGATAATATATCATAGCCTACACACGGGAAATAGTTGTCAGCGCTGCACACGACTTTCTACTCATGCTCATCCCTATACTGTCGAAACCCTTTATGCGAGAGTTAACCAGCATCTGCATTTTTCTGTTTTTAAATTTTTGACACGGAAAAAGTGTGGGGCCTGGCGTAGGCGGAACTCGGGGCAGGTCTGAAGGCGGGAAGGCATGTCTTCTGCTGTCTGGGCGTGGATGAGGGGGACGCGGCCTGTAAATCCTCTTTCCCCAGGGAATTATCGTCTCCGACCAGGTTTTTTTTTTTTCCGTCGACACTGGAAATTACCTACAGGCCAGAACAACCGCACGCCTATTAACAATTAACACGGAGATGCTTAAATAATATGAATGCGTAGGTACTGAAAGTATGTGTGCACTGATGCGGGAGAAGAGGCAGTGTTGGAAACAGCGACTAGCAAGACAAGGCAAAGTGTTATGAGTAAAAATACTAAAATATACACTTACCAAGTAGCCGGGCGTTGACCGTAACAGAAACACCGACACCACCAGCAGCAACAGCACAGCCTCAGAAGCACAGGCTGACACAGTAAGCCACAGCAAGCCCCAGGGCAGCAGCACAAGGGAAAGGACAGAAGCAGCAGCAGCAGCAGCAGGAGAAGGAAAGCACAGCCACAGAGACAGAGCTAATTGCTCTTGACCTGAGGCTGGTCAGAGGGCAATTACATATATATATATATATATATATATATATATATATATATATATATATATATATATATATATATATATATATATATATATATATATATATATATCATGAGGCAGAAAAAGCTTCACAAACATTCTGTGCAAGAATATGAAACTTTTAATTGACAACTGTATGATGCCCTGCTAGACTGACATACGTCAATAATGAATTTAGATAAGATAACCTCAGAGCTCTGGTCCGCAGTGAGTGGCTAAAGAAACGTATAAAACCTAAGACTACACGTCACGGAGGGTGTAGCATGAGCCTGGAGGCAAGAGCCCTACACTACTGACGGAGCCAGTGAAAACAGCGGTCACTACATTACTCCCCCCTAGAGAGTGACCGTTATTATCAGTCATATCAGAGTCACTCCGGGGTCACCAGGTGTAGCGTGCGCCTCGAGGCTAGAGGCCCACGCTACTGACAGACGCAGAGAGGAATTGAGTCTTTCAATCTGCTTATGTTATCAAGGCAGCTTGGCGACCCTTTGGCGCTGAGTTCTTGCAACATGGTTCCTGCCTTGCATCGAGTATCTGAAGGTGGAGTTCAGGTACTCATACCGCAGGGACTTGCCTGGTCTTCCGCCTTTTCCTCCGTCAGTGGTGTGGGCCTCTAGCCTCGAGACTAACGCTACAACTTGTGACCCCAGAGTGACTATGATTCGAGTGAGATAGCAGTCACTGCACGGGGAATTCTTGAGGTTCTCAGGAAGACTACGGGTCAAAAGAGAGAACGGTTCTAAGAATGTCGTCCCATTCCCCCAAGTATTGGTTCGATCCCGGCACAGGGTATTAAGCACTATGTCTTTTTGTTACATACTTCATCTGCCTTAACTGGATCGAGTAAAGCCGCAGCTGGCCACACCGAGCCATTTCCGAGAGGAGGAAAGAATGGGGTGAATTATCCTTTTGTTAAGCCCTCGGGAGGCGGGGCGGGCAAAGGCGGCAGCGTACTGGTTCCACCCTGGGTATTAAGCAGTTTAGAGATAGACAGATATACAAATGACACCGAAGAAACGACGGGAATCAGGGATACATGAAAAAAAGGTATAGGTAAAAACAATTACAGAAGAAGAGGTAGGGGAGACGGCGGGTGAGTGGTCGGCGGGCTGGCGCTGCGATCAGGACGCAGGTTGGCGTGCCGCCCGCCGCTACAAACAAGCTGGCAATTTTCCAGCCATCGCCGAGTGGCCCAAAACTACTCACGTGCTGTCCTAAAGACTACTTATATACCCGGACTCAAGATAAGCTCTGGGGGAACGTAGGAGCTAAGCAAGATGGCGCCACTGTAATCATTTACTTTCGCCACAACCGGCTCGGGCGACCAGCAGGCCACACCAAGGAAGGCTACTGGCGCCATAGGCGACAAAAAAAAAGGAAAAACACAGTAGGAACAGGAGGCATAGCTACAATTCGAGTCATCAAACTAACTAACGCTGGAGGCCTACAGGATGATCAACCTACACTTTCTTTTGGAGTAAAGCATCAGAGCAAGTGCTTGATGAATAAGGAAATGAAATTACAAGAAAATGAAAACATGGGCTGAAGTAAAGGAACAAAAGATCATGCCAGCCTAAAACCATCAAGCCAGGCTTCAGGTATACCTTCATATGACGCGTGTAGTCCGTCCTCCGAATGTGGAAGCCGACGAAGGTGATGTCCCGACGGCCCCTCCTTTCCCGCACCCCCTCCAGGAACCTTGCGACCTTCTGCTTTAAGTCTTCTTTGAACCTGAAGGCGGCGCGGATGGTGTCGTGGTGCCCCGCCAGCAGATACATGCGGTTGGGGTATCCTGGTGAGGGAGAGCAAAGTCGTACAGAAGTTGTAGAACAAACAGCAACTTCAGAGCAAAAGTAATGTCATAGCCAGCCGTGAGCCGTAGAGTTTTTCTTGAGCGTCAAAGAAACGAACAGACTGAAGGTTGGCCTGGAAGAAATAAGAGATGAGCAGAAGCCGGTGTAGTAGAATAGTCGATGGTGGGGGTGTGTTGGGTTCGGTGCAGCCGCCACTGAACCAGGCGTGTGGCTCACAGCGCGCTCTGCACAAGCACATGCGTACAACGCCGTCTCCAGATCTCCTAGTCTCTAAATATTCTACTCTCTGCACCGCACTGTATCATATTCTATTGTATGCTTGTTGCAATACTGTACTTTTATTTTTTACAGCAAAAGAAGCATTTCAAGTGCAAAAATTAAGAAGACAAAAAAGCCCGCTAATCACTGCTCCTATTAATGAAGTATAGAGGAGTTGCTAAGAGAGAGGTCACTTTCGGGAGGAGAGGTGTCTTGATACTCCTCTCTTGAAGGAGGTCAAGTCGTAGGCAGGATGAAATACAGACGAAGGAAGGTTGTTCCAGAATTTACCAGTGGGAGCGATGAAAAAAATCATGTTGCTGCTTAACTCTTGCATGAGAGATTAGGACAGTATAGGGGTGACCAAGTGTAAAAAGTCGAGTGCAACAGGGCCGCGAAAGGGGGAGAGGCATGCAGTTAGCAAGTTCAGAAGAGCAGCCGACATGAAAATATCTTATAAAAGAGAAAGATGCAACATAACGGAGGAATTTAAGAGGTAGGAAGAGGAGGGGAGATAATGAGAAGAAGGAGCATACTCCACTCTATCCAAGAGAGGTGTGTGAGAGGAGCCCCCCACACATGAGACGCATACTCCATACGAGGGCGGACAAGGCCCTTGTATATGGACAGCATTTATGAGGGGGAAAAGAACTGGCGGAGATGACACAAAACACCCAACCTCGAGGAAGTTAATTTAGTAAGAGAGGAGATATGAAGTTTCCCGTTTAGATTTTAAGTTAATTAAAGACCGAGAACGTTCAGTGTAGAAGGTGACAGATGAGTGTAGTCGAAGAATAGGGGATAGGTGTTTGCAAGATTGTGTCGAATTTTTGAGGCTTTGTAGGAAACGAAGTTCCTCCTACCCCAATCAGATATGATTGTAAGGTCTGAGGTTAAGCGTTCTGCAGACTCCAGTCTGGAGTCTTGTAATTCCTGTTGGGAGGGTCTTCTGTTGAAAGAAGTTGAGTAATGCAGAGTAGAGTTATCGGCGTTGAGTGGATAAGACAGTTTGTTCTAGAAAGAAGATCATTGATGAATAAAAGAAAGAGAGTGGGAGACAAGACAGAGCCCTGTGCGACACCACTGTGACATGTTTAGGGGTAAACCAGTGGCCACAGCACACTACCACAGCAGAGATAGAGCGGCGGGAAAGGAAGCTGAGAGAGGGATAGATGGTTAGATAGTATAGTGAAAACAACATTTTTTTAAACTAACCAGCAATTTTATTACTGAAAGTCTGCAATCATCTCTCTATCCATATATCTATTTATCTCAAAAATACACACACACACACACACACACACACACACACACACACACCGTACCTTCGAGCGAGTACATCTTCGGCTTGCCAGTCTCTCGGTACTCCTTCTCGCCCCTCTGGTAGGCCGGCTCCAGGTGGCTGATCATGTCGTTCTTCTTCCAGCTGGGAATATCAACCAACACATGCGCCCCTTTCTTCCGCGCCTCGTTTACTAGGTTTCTATCTGAAAGGAAGAGGACGATGAGGACTATGTTGTTACGTGCGTTTTTTTTCTACTCTCAGCATATAGCGCCTGTAGGCTTTCTTCAGCGGCCTAGTTGGTGGTTGGCCCAAGCCCGTCATAGCGCAGGCAATTTTTTATAGTGGCGCCACCAATGCTTGGCTCATCCTGCGCCCCGTAACTCATTCTTGATTCACTGGACGGTTTCTTCTAGAGTCCGGGATGATGGGTGGTCTTCAGGACAGCATGTGGGTAGTCTTAGGCCACTCGGCGGTGACTGAAAAGTCTCAGGTGGTAGCGTGGAGATTCGAATCGACGTTGTCCACAGCGTGATGAATGCTGGTCCAGCACGCTAACCACTCAGCCACCGCCTGCCCTTTTGTGCAGTGGCTGAGTGATTAGCGTGCGGACGCCAGGACGCGGGTTTGAGTCCCGCCCACCGCCACAAGCTCGGATTTTTCAGTAACCACCGAGAGGTCTAACACTTCCCGCATGCTGCCTTGAAAACCACTAACCAACCCGGACTTTAGATTCTCTCTCCAAGAAGATAAAAAAAGGGGCTCCGGGAAACAGTATGAGCCAAGCAGGAAAACACCCTTATAAACACTTGCCTGCGTCATAACGGGCTGGGGCCGACCAAGGGAGTACGTCATGTCTCCTCCAACACATTTCATACACGTCACATCTACACTTTTAGCAGTGTCTCTGCAGTGGTAGACGATCACTCTTCTTCCACGATGATGGGACTGGTTGATAGGGGAAGGGTTGGTGATGGGACTGGTTGATAGGGGAAGGGTTGGTGATGGGACTGGTGGATAGGAAAAGGGTTGGTGATGGGACTGGTGGATAGGGGAAGGGGTGGTGATGGGACTGGTGGATAGGGGAAGGGCTGGTGATGGGACTGGTGGATAGGGAACGGGTTGGTAATGGGACTGGTGGATAGGGGAAGGGTTGGTGATGGGACTGGTGGATAGGGAAAGGGTTGGTGATGGGACTAGTGGATAGGGGAAGGGGTGGTGATGGGACGGGTGGATAGGGGAAGGGCTGGTGATGGGACTGGTGGACAGGTGACGGGTTGGTAATGGGACTGGTGGATAGGGGAAGGATTGGTAATGGGACTGGTGGAGAGGGAACGGGTTGGTAATGGGACTGATGGAGAGGGGAAGGGTTGGTAATGGGACTGGTGGATAGGGGACTGGTTGGTAGTGGGACTGGTGGAGAGGGGAAGGGTTGGTAATGGGACTGGTGGATTGGGGACGGATTGGTAATGGGACTGGTGGATAGGGGAAGGGTTGGTAATGGGACTGGTGGATAGGAGGAGGATTGGTAATGGAACTGGTGGAGAGGGGAAGGGTTGGTAATGGGACTGGTGGATAGGGGACGGATTGGTAATGGGACTGGTGGAGAGGGGAAGGGTTGGAAAAGGAACTGGTGGAGATGGGAAGGGTTGTTAATGAGACTGGTGGATAAGGGAAGGGTAGGTAATGGGAGTGGTGGATAGGGGAAAAATTGGTAATGGGACTGGTGGATAGGGGAAGGGTTGGTAATGGGACTGGTGGAGAGAGGAAGGGTTGGTAATGGGACTGGTGGAAAGGGTAAGGATTGGTAATGGGATGGGTGGATAGGTGAATCGTTGGTAATGGGACTGGTGATTAGGGGAAGGATTGGTAATGTGACTGGTGGATAGGGGAATGGTTGGTAATAGGACTGGTGGATAAGGGAAGGATTTATAATGGGGATGGTGGAGAGGAGAAAGGTTGGTAATGGGACTGGTGAATAGGGGAAGGGTTGGTAATGGGACTGGTGGATAGGGTAAGGGTTGGTAATGGGACTGGTCGATAGGGGAAGGATTGGTTATGGGACTGGTGGAGAGGGGAAATGTTGGTAATGGGACAGGTGGATAAGGGAAGGGTTGGTAATGGGACTGATGGATAAGGGAAGGGTTGGTAATGGGACTGGTGGAAGGGGGAAGGGTTGGTAATGGGAAGGGTGGATAGGGGAAGAATTGGTAATGGGACTGGTGGAGAGGGGAAGGGTTGGTGATGGGATTGGTGGATAAGGGAAGGGATGATAATGGGACTGGTGGATAGGGGAAGGGATGATAATGGGACTGGTGGAGAGGGGAAGGATTGGTAATGAGACTGGTGGATAGGGGAAGGGATGATAATGGGACTGGTGGATAGGGGAAGGGATGATAATGGGACTGGTGGATAGGGAGCGGATTGGTAATGGGACTGGTGGATAGGGGACGGGTTGGTAATGGGACTGGTGGATAGGGGAAGGATTAGTAATGGGACTGGTGGAGAGAGGACGGGTTGGTAATGGGACTGATGGAGAGGGGAAAGGTTGGTAATGGGACTGGTGGATAGGGGACGGGTTGGTAGTGTGACTGGTGGACAGGGGAAGGGTTGGTAGTGTGACTGGTGGATAGGGGACGGGTTGGTAATGGGACTGGTGGATAGGGGACGGGTTGGTAATGGGACTGGTGGACAGGGGAAGGGTTGGTAATGGGACTGGTGGATAGGGGACGGGTTGGTAATGGGACTGGTGGATAGGGGACGGGTTGGTAATGGGACTGGTGGATAGGGGACGGGTTGGTAGTGTGACTGGTGGACAGGGGAAGGGTTGGTAATGGGACTGGTGGATAGGGGACGGGTTGGTAATGGGACTGGTGGATAGGACGAGGATTGGTAATGGGACTTGTAGAGTGGGGAAGGGTTGGTAATGGGATTGGTGGATAGGGGAAGGATTGGTAATGGGACTGGTCGAGAGGGGAAGGGTTGGTAAAGGAACTAGTGGAGAGGGGAAGGGTTGTTAATGGGACTGGTGGATAGGGGAAGAGTAGGTAATGGGACTGGTGGATAAGGGAAGGATTGGTAATATGACTGGTGGATAGGGGAAGGGTTGGTAATGGGACTGGTGGAGAGGGGAAGGGTTGGTAGTGGGACTGGTGGAAAGGGGAAGGATTGGTAATGGGATGGGTGGATAGGGGAAGTGTTGGTAATGGGACTGGTGATTAGGAGAAGGATTGGTAATATGACTGGTGGATAGGGGAATGGTTCGTAATGGGACCGGTGGATAGGGGAAGGATTAATAATGGGACTGGTGGAGAGGGGAAGGGTTGGAAATGAGACTGGTGGATAAGGGAAGGGTTGGTAATGGGACTGGTGGATAGGGGAAGGGTTAGTAATGGGACTGGTCGATAGGGGTAGGATTGGTAATGGGACTGGTGGAGAGGGGAAGAGTTGGTGATGGGACAGGTGGATAGTGGAAGGGTTGGTAATGAGACCGGTGGATAAGGGAAGGGTTGGTAATGGGACTGGTGGATTGGGGAAGGGTTGGTAATGGGACTGGTGGATAAGGGAAGGGTTGGTAATGGGACTGGTGGAGAGGGGAAGGGTTGGTAATGGGACTGGTGGAGAGAGGAAGGATTGGTAATGGAACTGGTGGAGAGGGGAAGAGTTGGTAATGGGAATGGTGGATAGGGGAAGGATTGGTATGAGGACTGGTGGATAGGGGAAGGGTTCGTAATGGGACTGGTGGCGAGGGGAAGGATTGGTAAGGGGACTAGTGGATAGAGGAAGGGTTGGTGATGGAACTGGTGGATAGGAGAAGGATTGGTAATGGGACTAGTGGAGAGGGGAAGGGTTGGTAATGGGACTGGTAGAGAGGGGAAGGGTTGGTAATGGGACTGGTGGATAGGGGAAGGGTTGGTAATGGGACTAGTGAATAGAGGAAGGGTTGGTAATAGGACTGGTGGATAGGGGAAGGATTGGTAGTAGGACTGGTGGAGAGGGGAATGGTTGGTAATGGGACTAGTGGATAGGGGAAGGGTTGGTAATGGGAATGGTGGATAGGGGAAGGTTGGTAATGGGACTGCTGAATAGGGGAAGGATTGGTAATGGGACTGGTGGATAGGGGAAGGATTGGTAATGGGACTGGTGGATAGGGGAAGGGTTTGTAATGGGACTGGTGGATAGGGGAAGGATTGGTAATGGGACTGGCGAAGAGGGGAATGGTTGGTAATGGGACTGGTGGATATTCGAATGGTTGGTAATGGGACTGGTGGATAGGGGAAGGGTTGGTAATGGGACTGGTGGATAAGGGAATGATTGGTAATGGGACTGGTGGATAGGGGAAGGGTTGGTAATGGGACTGGTGGATAGGGGAAGGATTAGTAATGGGACTGGTGGAGAGGGGAAGGGTTGGTAATGGGACTGGTGGATAGGGGAAGGGTTAGTAATGGGACTGGTGGGTAGGGGAAGGATTGGTAATGGGACTGGTGGATAGGGGACGGGTTGGCAATGGGACTGGTGGAGAGGGGAAGGGTTGGTAATGGGACTGGTGGATATGGGACGGGTTGGTAGTGGGACTGGTGGAGAGGGGAAGGGTTGTTAATGTGACTGGTGGATAGGGAACGGGTTGGTAATGGGACTGGTGGATAGGGGAAGGTTTGGCAATGTGACTGGTGGATAGGGGACGGGTTGGTAATGGGACTGGTGGATAGGGGACGGGTTGGTAGTGGGACTGGTGGATAGGGGACGGGTTGGTAGTGGGACTGGTGGACAGGGGAAGGGTTGGTAGTGGAACTGGTGTATAGGGGAAGGATTGGTAATGGGACTGGTGGAGAGGGGAAGGGCTGGTGATGGGACTGGTGGATAGGGGAAGGTTTGGCAATGGGATTGGTGGATAGGGGACGGGTTGATAATGGGACTGGTGGATAGGGGACGGGTTGGTAGTGGGACTGGTGGATAGGGGACGGGTTGGTAGTGGGACTGGTGGACAGGGGAAGGGTTGGTAGTGGAACTGGTGTATAGGGGAAGGATTGGTAATGGGACTGGTGGAGAGGGGAAGGGCTGGTGATGGGACTGGTGGATAGGGGAAGGGCTGGTAATGGGACTGGTGGAGAGGGGAAGGGCTGGTGATGGGACTGGTGGATAGGGGAAGGATTGGTAATGGGACTGGTGGATAGGGGAAGGGCTGGTGATGGGACTGGTGGATAGGGGAAGGGCTGGTGATGGGACTGGTGGAGAGGGGAAGGGCTGGTGATGGGACTGGTGGATAGGGGAAGGGCTGGTAATGGGACTGGTGGAGAGGGGAAGGGCTGGGGATGGGACTGGTGGACAGGGGTAATTTCTTCTATGCTTTTTGCCAAGAGAGCACAGGCAGCTGCTACCTCTATGAGATCCATAACCCCACGTACTGACCTTATTAGTGGCCGCCACCGAGTGGCTCCTGTGCAGGGTGCACCTACCCACCAGTTTTCGTGGCGACCATTTTTTGTGGCGGCCACTGACCACAAAAAAGTGTCTCGTGTGAACCAAGCCATACGCGAAAACGTAATAACAATATATATATATATATATATATATATATATATATATATATATATATATATATATATATATATATATATATATATATATATATATATATATATATATATATATATATATATATATATATATATATATATATATATATATATATATATATATATATATATATATATATATATATATATATATATATATAATCTTCTATCGATATTTCCACGCTGACTGCTCTTCTGAACTTGCTAACTGCATGCCTCCCCCTCCGGCCCCGATTCACTCGACTTTCTACTCATGCTCATCCCTATACTGTCCAAACCCCTTATGCAAGAGTTAACCAGCATCTTCACTCTTTCATCCCTCACTCTGGAACACTCTTCCTTCATCTGTATTTCCTCCTGCCTACGACTTAAACTCTTTCAAGTGGAGGGTATCAAGTCACCTCTCCTCCCGACATTGACCTATCTTTCGGCCACCTCTTTTGATTCTTTTTCGGAGCATTGAGTAGCGGGCTTTTTTTTTATTAATGTTTTATTTTTGTGTAACCTTGAACTGTCTACTTTGCTGTAAAAAAAAAAAAAATGTATATATATATATAGATATATATATATATATATATATATATATATATATATATATATATATATATATATATATATATATATATATATATATCATACCTACAACGGGCAGAATGAGGCGGGTAGTGTCCAGGAGGGTCACCAGCTGGTTCATGGAGTCTCGCGTGACGGCCGTGGTGGCGGTGGCGTTGTGGGCGGCGTGGAAGGTGAGGGCAACAGCGTATGAGTTAAGTCGATTCCCGAGACGACCCGGATTGTTGAACAACATCAGTGGAAACTTTACCTCTGGAGGCCATTCATTCAGGATGACCTGCGTGCACGGAGGATAGAGTCCTATATTATAGTGCGAAAAAAAGTAAAAGAAAGAGAGAGGACGTTTAAGCTACAGCATAGAGCTAATGGTGGCAGGGTATCGTGCAGGCGGTCTGATGGCGGGTGGCGTGCCTATTATAACCTGCAACCATTTTAACACTGGGGTTCGGACCTCCTGCCCCTGTGTGCGGTACTGGATAAGAGTGGGGTGAGTCAGATGACACCGGCGATGCTACTGGAACGTTCTGGTGGGCTGGGTGAGCAGTATGATCCTCCAGAGTGTCAAAAGCTTGAAAAAAGTTGTCGGTATGATCGTGTTGATTTAAATAAAATTTATGAGTATTATGGAAAATACCACAACCCCTGATATGAGTACAGTGATTCCTGAAGAAGTTGACACAGTATTGGCAGCAAGTTAAAGGTCATCATTTGGACAAAAAAATTGTTTATTGGGAATATTACTTTGCTACTGTTACCTGAATTTTTTGTCAATAAACAACTGAACTGAACTGTGTGTGTGTGTGTGTGTGTGTGTGTGTGTGTGTGTGTGTGTGTGTGTGTGTGTGTGTGTGTGTGTGTGTGTGTGTTTCATCTTCCTGGATGGTAAACCCCGGAACAGCCTTTTTTAGTCTGTATTTGCATCTTTCAGTGACTAAGTCCTTCAGGAGGGGAGTATTAACAAACATCTCGAGCTGTTTTAGCAGACTCTTTGGTTGGTATTATAAGACACTTTTGCTTCTCACATCAGCTATTTCTAAAGGTCAAAGAGGGGGTAAGTCGGTTTCAAATGAGTGTTTCTTCAGGTTCATGGTACAGAAGGGTCACACTACCACCAGGGTCATAAAACTACTCCTATAAATACCCACAACTCCTACGAAAGCCTTACAAATATGTGTTCTTGGGCGGTGAAATGTCTTATAATACGACCCTTTGACTCGTTCTCTTTTCCTTTTCTGATGTTGTAGTTATGAGTGCCTATTGCCTTCATCTTTTGCGCATGATTTATTTCTCTGGTGTAGAAAACAAACCAGTGACTTCTCAGCCTCACCTGACTCTTTAAAAAGTCGTCCTTCTTGACGGTGGTGGCCTTGCTTCCATTCTTGACTGTATTCTGGAGTGGTGGTGTGGTCGCTGGGCTCCGGGAGGTGACCTGCAGAGCCTTAGCCCCTGGTACACTTTCGCCCACACCAGCCCGTAGCCGTAATAGGGTGGAGGATTCCAACACTGTCAGGAAAAATGAGATAAAACGTATAAGATAAATGGTGATGGAGACAGTTCAAGGGCGTGAAAAAAACACAATAATGAAAAAAATAAAAGGCCGCTACTTACTGCTTCTGAATAGAGTACAGACGAGCGGCCAATTTCGGGAGGAGAGGTGTCCTGATACCCTCCTCATGAAATAGTTCAAGTCGTAGGCAGGAGGAAATACAGATGAAGAAAGATTGTTCCAGAGTTTACCAGCGTGAGGGATGAAAGAGTGAAGATACTGGTTAACTCTTGCATAAAGGGTTTGGACAGTATAGGGATGAGCTTGATTAGAAAGTCGTGTGAGACGAGGGCGCGGGAGGGGTAGGCATGCAGTTAGCAAATTCAGAAGAGCAGTCAGCGTGAAAATATCGATAGAAGATAGATAGCGAGGCAACATCGCGACGGAATTTAAGAGGTAAAAGACTATCAGTAGGAGGAGGAGAGCAGATGAGACGAAGAGTTAGACTCCACTCTGTCCAATAGAGCTCTATCGAAGGCTTTCGATATGTCTAGCGCAACAGAGAAAGTTTACCGTAACGGCTAAGAGAAGATGACCAAGAGTCAGTTAAGAGAGCAAGAAGATCGCCAGTAGAACGCCCTTTGCGGAACCCATACTGGGAATCAGATAGAAGGTTAGAAGTGGAAAGGTGCTTTTGAATCTTCCGGTTAAGGATTGATCAAAAGCTTTAGATAGACAGGAAAGTAAAGCTATAGGGCGGTAGTTTGAGGGACTGGAACGGTCACCCTTCTTAGGCACAGGCTGTACAATGGCGTACTTCCAGCAGGAAGGAAAGGTAGATGTTGATAGGCAGAGACAAAAGAGTTTGACCAAGCAGGGTGTAAGCACGGAGACACAGTTTTTAAGGACAATAGGAGGCACTCCATCAGGAGGTTTACGCGTGTGTGTGTGTGTGTGTGTGTGTGTGTGTGTGTGTGTTATATATATTTATATACATATATGCGTACAGTGTGTGTATATATATATATATATATATATATATATATATATATATATATATATATATATATATATATATATAATATATATATATATATATATATATATATATATATATATATATATATATATATATATATATATATATATATATATTATATATATATATATATATATATATATATATATATATATATATATATATATATATATATATATATATATCATATATATACCTCCAATGTACTAAAAAGGTCAGTGAGTCAGGGCAGTGCCGCCCATATACCATTTTTCCCATAAGAACATATATGTATTCCTACTACGCGAGCTCGTGTGTCGCCCATATAGTCGTGTAGTAGGGCTGCCTACTGTATAACTTTCTTTACGTTATTCCGTGCTCCACCAAAACCATTTTCACGTTGAGCTCAGTGTGATAAAATTCTGACAACACTTGGACTGGCCATAAGGCACACTGATCCCATACACACCCTGGCGGTGGACGAGGAGGTGGAGGAAGAGCACCGTCAAGACCGTTATCGCCAGTAACACGCAGCGACGCCCGCCCTGGCCGCGGGGCAGAAGGGCACCTGCGGAAAGAGGTACAGGCAGATAGATAGGCAGGCTACACGGTGAGACAAATTAAGATATATAAATTAAATAGATAGGTAGACATGGAAAGAGTGAATACAGGTAATTTATCGATTGTAAAGACAGATAGGTGTGTGTGTGTGTGTGTGTGTGTGTGTGTGTGTGTGTGTGTGTGTGTGTGTGTGTGTGTGTGTGTGTGTGTGTGTGTGTGTCCAATGATCTTGAGCATCTTCCCCGCCACTGACGTCAGGCTTATAGGTCTATAGTTTAAGGCCACGCACTGATCTCCCTTTTTGAAGATCGGCAGTACATGTGCTTGCTTCCAGTCTTCGTGAACTTTGTCTTGTTGTGTTGTTCGATTACAGGAGGAGAAAGAGGAGGAACAAGGGGAAGAGTGAGAGGAAACACTATAATCTACTCACCACAACACCTCATCTCAGGCTTAATGTGTCTGCCTCAGCCTCTTGCAACACACCACCGCCACCTCCGCTCCTCAGGCAGGTAGTGTTGATGCAGCTGCTGCCCACGGGTCAACACACCTGCACAACCGCACGTTCTCCTGACAAGTCCACGTCATAAACTCTGTTACGCTTCATTAATCAAGACGCAGGCACACTTGTGAGCCTTAGCACAGCTTTATATTCATTTACAGCATTTGCCTCAAGGGGAAAAAGATAAAATATCCTCTCTAATACCATTAGTTTCTGGACTTCCCTCTTGAAAGCGATGAATTCGTAAGGAGGATGAAATACAAAAGAAGGCTTTCCCATTTAACCGGCGACATGGATGAAAAATGAAGGTGGTGCTTACCTCTTGCATAAGGGATTTGGATAGTATACAGATGAGTAGATGGTGCAGGGGAGCCGCGGGAAGGGTGGAGGCAAGGAGCTATATAGCAAGTTCAGAAGAGCAGTCAGAATGAAGTTACTGACTGCAGATAAAAAGAGAGGCAACAAGCACTAGTTCACAAATCTCGTCGGTCCTTCTCTGATAATTCCGCCACTGTTCCTATTTCCATCATCCCGTAGTGTGCATTTTATTGCTACTGTCTACAAACCTTGGGAACACGTGGACTTGCACTAAAACTTGCACTCAAACCTTCACGTACGTGTATCTGTCGTGGTGCATGGCAATGCTCCACTTATGCATGGAAGGAACTTCTGAGCCGATTTTCCACAAAGATTAACAGATAAATGAGGTGAGATACCGGACTCACATATCTTATCACGAAATGATTCTGTGGAGAGGAATTGCATGCGTGATAAGGTCACAATGGCAGGAGTTCATGGGCTTCGGTGTCATAACTCGTATGAATGTGGATGGAGGAAAGGAAATACTACTACTGCTACTACTACTTCTTTTACTACTCCTTCTTCTGCTACTACTCCTTCTACTACTACTACTACTACTACTACTACTACTACTATCACTACTAATACTGCTGCTGCTGATATTACTACTACTACTGCTTCTTTTACTACTCCTTCTTCTACTACTACTCCTTCTACTACTACTACTACTACTACTACTACTACTACTACTACTACTACTATCACTACTAATACTGCTGCTGCTGATATTACTACTACTACTACTGCTTCTTTTACTACTCCTTCTTCTACTACTACTACTCCTTCTTCTACTACTACTACTACTACTACTACTACTACTACTACTACTACTATCACTACTAATACTGCTGCTGCTGATATTACTACTACTACTGCTTCTTTTATTACTACGGCCTCCATCCATTAGAGATACTTTTTTGAGAGTGTTTCCTCATATTCTTTCACAAAGCAATTCGCTGGCCCTTGCCTCGCCCATGACTATGCCCGAAAACCAACTTTATTTATTTAGTATTACAAACCTGATTTCTCGATTTACGCAAGTTTGGTTTAACCGTTTTTTAAATAACGCGGGGTTCAAAATTCAAATAAATGTTTAATTTACACGTTTTTTCACTTAAACGCGATATTTCATGGAGTGGCCACCAGATGTCTCACGCAACTGGACTCACACGGCGCCGTAGCTGAGCTCAGTTCTTCCCGCGCGCCACTTGAACAACAATACAGTATCCACGCTGCCACGGTACCCAACCATAGGGATGGGCAGGTACCGGTACCAGTACCGGTACTAACGGTACCAGCTATATGGTACGGTACCGGTACCAGACTGCTCGGTACCGGTACCAATACTAGCCAGTCGCTCATGGTGTCCCTCATTTCTTCCTCACACGAATGAGGCTGAGACTGAGTGCCTGAGTGGATATCTCGGTGATATGGATACTCTCTCTCTCTCTCTCTCTCTCTCTCTCTCTCTCTCTCTCTCTCTCTCTCTCTCTCTCTCTCTCTCTCTCTCTCTCTCTCTCTCTCTCTCTCTCTCTCTCTCTCTCTCTCTCTCTCTCTCTCCTGAATGAAGTGAATATTTATTTTTCGATAGAAACCTACCTCTTGTTTGATTTACATTGTTTTTGATTTACGCGACCTCTTCAAGGACACAATACTCGCGTAAATGGAGAGTCTTTAAGTTAACAGAACCTGTGGTTGATACGGCTACCATCCACCGTCACCTTAAACTCCACATTGGCACTGTGAGTGCTTTAGGATGCAGGACAGACCAAGGCTGACCTCAAGAGGGAGAAGGGGAGCCTGCATCTCATCCAGGCGACCACAGTGCTTCTCGGCTGCTATTTCTTATTCGCAAGTGTTTCAGTCATCTCCGACGCCTTCATTGGCCTGCCCTCCATGCCCCACTTGTGACTGCTCACCATTTTACCCATCCTGTCGTTGAGGGTTCGGGTTCCGACAGTTTCCACCTCTCTTACAGTTCACACACGGATGGCCTTGTCATACGCACGAGCACTGAACACAGTTTTGATTGCTTGACGAACAGACGCAACAATGCTGGGCTCCATTTTGGTACCATTATGGGAGTGTATCTCAGTTGCTATTTATAGTGAAGAATAGAGCTTAAGTAGCAGAGACCACACTTTGACTCTTGTCTTCCCAAATGTTACTTATTCTCAAAATTATTATTGAGACATTTCTATTACAGTTATTCTTATTGTGAATATTATTACTGTTATTACATTATCTTAAAATTATTGTTATTATTTACTGTCAAACAAATATTTTCATTATTGTTATGTATTATTACGGTAATACGCTGTTACTTTTATTACTGTTAACTGTTTAATACTGATATCATTTATTACTGTTAACGATTAGTATTACTGCTATTTGTATATATGTACAACATAATAATAATAATAATAATAATAATAATAATAATAATAATAATAATAATAATAATAATAATAAATGGTTTATTCATTTGTTGGCAGCCATAAGGCTGAAAATACACAAAGTACAATGAGATTTATGTGATGAGTAATGGGGGAAGTGGGGAAGGGTGGTGTGTGTGTGTGTGTGTGTGTGTGTGTGTGTGTGTGTGTGTGTGTTGGAGTGGAGGGGTCATGTGATCATGGAGGTATTTATGGCCTTTACAAGTGCCGGTATTGTGCTAAGCCAGTATCTGTCCGTGCGAGCTTTGACCGGGACGAGAATATTGTGGTGTCTTGTGGGTCTTGTTGGGGGAGGGAGGGCGGGTGGGAGTAGGTCTCTATGGCGGGGGTTGCGGAGGAGGGACTTGCCGAATTTGCTTAGGTTTATGTGGTATCGGTACTGAAGGGTGGGCAGGTTCAGCTGGGTGAGTGCGTTCTCGTAGTTGGTGTAAGAACTGCCCAGAATCTGTCTGCAAGCCCGCTTCTGCACTCTCTCTAGTTGGCCACTCACACTTTTTTCTTTTATTGGAGTAGTGCCTAGTGGGCTTTTTTGTTATTATTTTTTGTTTTATCCTTCAGCTGCCTCCCTTGCTATAACAAAGTGTCAGCCCAACACGCCACGCCCTGCCCTACACTGGCCCGCCGCCGTCCGTATCAAAGGCCTTCCAGTTCTCGTAGCCTCGCGGGCCCAGGTGGTCGGGGTGAACGAAGGGCTTCAAGGTACAGTTCGTGATCAGCGGGTACACGACTTGCCCGCCCGCGAAGAACGACGCCCAGAACCCGAAGGAACCCACAGTCATGATGGAGTGGGAGCAGGACCCCAGCAACACCATGTCCTCTGCCGCCGTCTTCATGTCTGCGTGAGAAGGAGCAGGAGGAGGAGGAGGAGGAGGAGGAGAAGAAAAGAAGACGAAAAGAAGAAAAAAAGGAGGGCAGTAAAAATAAAAATAATTACAACAACAAGTACTACCACAATAGCTTTTTCTGTTGCTATTTTATAACAACTACCACTGCTATACTCCATTGTTTTCATCTCAGGAAAGAAATTCCAATTCCCACACTGCCGCAATCCGTGCATTCCTCTCAGCAAACACATAATTGATATACATCAAAGCAAATGACAACAGAATTCACTGAAAAACAATAGAATACATTCTTTACACTTTCTCTAAACATGTGAATACATGTAACAGGTATTATGTTTTTGTTTTATTGTTACAAATGTGCGCGTTTGTTGTTTGTGTGTTTGTATATGATGTAATAGTTGCTGATTTGATTGTGTAAAAGTTGCTTATTTGACTAATGCAAACAATGGCTTGCTGTGGATGGTGCAATTATGGGCGGGTATAAAAAGGTGTGCGAGGGTCGGCCCGTGCAGTTGTCCCTGAGTTAGTAGGTGGACGGCAAGGGAGAGAAATGGAGTAGCCTCGTGCGTCGCCTTGTGTGTGCCTGCCTGCGTAATGGACTGAGGAGTTTTGTTCTTTGTTTCTGTTCCAAGTGGTTGTGTGTTGTGTACTGTGACTTGCCGTGTACGCTGTGGTCTTAATTAAACGAGCAAACCCTGCCTTAGGCCTCCCTGTTGAGTCCCTCCACGCCTGCCTGCCAGCTTGTGAGTGTGCGAGACGCGTGATGTCGCCGCCTGGCAGTGCCGCTGTGTGAGTCTCGGCGCTGTTCTGGAGTATCAAAAAAAGGAAGATCCTCTATAGTCCACCACTCAGCCTGTGCTCGGCCAACCACGCCCCGCGAACGGGTGGTGGACGGTCCTCAAGCCCCTGACCAGGTCACGGGGCAGCTTCCCGCTCAGGGCCGGACAAGCCTCGTCGTCGTGGCGTGAGGGCACTCCAAGTTTCGGTCAGGGAACTTGGCTGTCATACTATAGAAGTGATTCTATGAAACCCAGGTGAGGTGTGGCTGCTCGGAGGGTGGGCGGTGTAACAGTGTCAACAGACAGATGATACGTACTTGTTGGATGTGTTCATAAGTTTAAAGTAGTGCAAATACAATATATTTTATTTTTCTTCGATGAATACTGTTGTATTTAGCATTGCTGTATACCAGTTATGTGTTTGCTGAGGCGAATGCACGGGTTGCGACAATTAGGGTGAGGGGCGCCGGACGGCAATATATTTTCTGAGACGGAACTGGATTAACTACTACTACTACTACTACTACTACTACTACTACTACTGCTACTACTACTACTACTACAACTACTACTACTACTACTACTACTGTTGCTGCTGCTGCTTCTATGAGTTCTTGTTTGATTATTCTATTTAAAAAAAAATTACACAAAAAACAGAGAGAGAGAGAGAGAGAGAGAGAGAGAGAGAGAGAGAGAGAGAGAGAGAGAGAGAGAGAGAGAGAGAGAGAGAGAGAGAGAGAGAGAGAGAGAGAGAGAGAGAGAGAGAGAGAGAGAGAGAGATTTACATAGATTTTCATAGAAAATCAGACCACACAGACCCCATGGTCCAGACTAGGTGGTCTGTCCTTAAACCTAAGTGATTTTACATTAATCAGATGGCTCCAAAACGTTGCTTTTCTACTCTAGTTAATATTAAGTTCAAGGAAGTGACGGTCGAGCTTGTTTTTAAAGGAGTCAATCGTGTTACACTGGACCACTGATGGTGGGAGCTTATTCCATTCTCGCACTACAACGTTGGTGAAGAAAAATTTGGTGCAGTCTGAATTTACATGTCTACATTTGAGTTTTGTGCCATTGTTCCTCGTTCGCAAAGTGTCATCGATCATAAACAATTTTGTTCTGTCTACATTCGTGAAACCATTAAGTATTTTAAAACATTCGATCAGTTTTCCTCGGAGGCGACGTTTCTCAAGAGAGAACATGGTAAGGGTGGAAAGCCTTTCTTCGTAGGATTTGTTGCGCAAGGAAGGGATCATTTTTGTTGCTCGACGCTGAACACCTTCTAGTTTAGCAATGTCCTTTGCATGGTGGGAAGACCAAAACTGTACCGCATATTCCAAGTGGGGTCTGACTAAACTATCGTAGAGCGGAAGTATTACATCTTTATTTTTTAATAAAAAGTTTCTTTTAATGAAGCCCAACATTCTGTCCGCTTTATTTGCTGCATCGATGCATTGATGTGAGAAATTGAGGTTTGACGCGATTTTAATCCCCAGGTCCTTAACTTTTGAGTTTAACGCCGCGTATTTCGTAATCGAACTTCTTATTTTTTGTTCCAACTTGAAGGACCTGGCACTTGTCTACGTTAAAGGGCATCTCCCATTTTATCCGACCAAGCTAAAATTTTGTGCAAATCCTCTTGGAGGCTTTGCCTGTCTTCGTCAGTGAGGACCGAGTTACCAAACTTTGTGTCGTCTGCAAATTTACTAATGCGATTATTGAGTCCAACATCCACGTCGTTGATATAAATAATGAAGAGCACTGGGCCAAGAACCGAGCCCTGAGGGACGCCACTAGTGACCGGCGCCCACTCTGAGTTAAATCCGTCAATCACAACTCTTTGTTGTCTGTTGCTCAACCAATTCGCGATCCATTGGTTTACTTGACCGTCAGTGCCTATTTGCTTTAATTTATAAAGTAATTTATGATGTGGGACTTTATCAAACGCTTTCTGGAAATCAAGATAGACTACGTCCACTGATTTGGTTACGTCATAAATTGAGAAGAGATCGTTATAAAAGGTCAGTAGGTTTGACAGGCAGGATCTTTTGTTACGGAAGCCATGTTGTGAATCCCCAATTAATGAGTGGCTTTCAAGGTAACTCACAATTTTGTCTCTAATTATGCTGAGAGAGAGAGAGAGAGAGAGAGAGAGAGAGAGAGAGAGAGAGAGAGAGAGAGAGAGAGAGAGAGAGAGAGAGAGAGAGAGAGAGAGAGAGTGTCCCATAACACCACTATTCACCTGTAAACTCAACGTCCGTGCTGGTGTTGAGGTGCTGCCGCGCGTAGGACAGGTCGTCTGAGGCCACCACGAAGACGGGGTTCCTCAGGGTGGCGCGAATGGTTCAAGGCCGACTGGTAGAACGCAGGGCCCGGCAGAGTGCAATTGAAGAAGCTCTGGAAAAGGTGAATTACGAGGATGTTGTGTATGCCATTGAGGGTTGCTGAGTCCAACGCAAGTGTTATGAGCAAAATCGGTGAGATTTTGGAGGTGTAAGCAACTGGAGAGGTTCTGAAAAGGACGGGATGCGTGATGTGGCGTGCGCAGCTACAGTCCTGGCGCCCGAGTCTCGAATATGAATCACTGTGGCCTGGCAGCCTGCCGTCTCCCAGCGTGTCTCATCTCGAGGATAATATATCATAGCCTACACACGGGAAATAGTTATCAGCGGGGCCCCTCCCGGGTCCCCGCTGCACACGACTTTCTACTCATGCTCATCCCTATACTGTCGAAACCCCTTATGCAAGAGTTAACCAGCATCTGCATTTTTCTGTTTTTAAATTTTTGACACGGAAAAAGTGTGGGGCCTGGCGTAGGCGGAACTCGGGGCAGGTCTGAAGGCGGGAAGGCATGTCTTCTGCTGTCTGGGCGCGGATGAGGGGGACGCGGCCTGTAAATCCTCTTTCCCCAGGGAATTATCGTCTCCGACCAGGTTTTTTTTTTTTTCCGTCGACACTGGAAATTACCTACAGGCCAGAACAACCGCACGCCTATTAACAATTAACACGGAGATGCTTAAATAATATGAATGCGTAGGTACTGAAAGTATGTGTGCACTGATGCGGGAGAAGAGGCAGTGTTGGAAACAGCGACTAGCAAGACAAGGCAAAGTGTTATGAGTAAAAATACTAAAATATACACTTACCAAGTAGCCGGGCGTTGACCGTAACAGAAACACCGACACCACCAGCAGCAACAGCACAGCCTCAGAAGCACAGGCTGACACAGTAAGCCACAGCAAGCCCCAGGGCAGCAGCACAAGGGAAAGGACAGCAGCAGCAGCAGCAGCAGGAGAAGGAAAGCACAGCCACAGAGACAGAGCTAATTGCTCTTGACCTGAGGCTGGTCAGAGGGCAATTACATATATATATATATATATATATATATATATATATATATATATATATATATATATATATATATATATATATATATATATATATATCATAAGGCAGAAGAAGCTTCACAAACATTCTGTGCAAGAATATGAAACTTTTAATTGACAACTGTATGATGCCCTGCTAGACTGACATACGTCAATAATGAATTTAGATAAGATAACCTCAGAGCTCTGGTCCGCAGTGAGTGGCTAAAGAAACGTATAAAACCTAAGACTACACGTCACGGACGGTGTAGCATGAGCCTGGAGGCAAGAGGCCTACACTACTGACGGAGCCAGTGAAAACAGCGGTCACTACATTACTCCCCCCTAGAGAGTGACCGTTATTATCAGTCATATCAGAGTCACTTCGGGGTCACCAGGTGTAGCGTGCGCCTCGAGGCTAGAGGCCCACACAGCGCCAATGGGTCGCCTAGCTGCCTTGGTAACAGAACGAGATTGAAAGACTCAATTCCTCTCTGCCTCTGTCAGTGTTGTGGGCCTCTAGCCTCGAGGCTTACGCAACAAGGTGGCCCCGGAGTGGCTATGATGAGTGAACCAGCGGTCAGTCACTAGGGGGGGAGTAATGTAGTGACTGTTCTTTTCACTCGTATCATAGTCACTCCGGGGCCACCAGGTGTAGCGTGCGCCTCGAGGCTAGAGGCCCACGCTACTGACAGACGCAGAGAGGAATTGAGTCTTTCAATCTGCTTATGTTATCAAGGCAGCTTGGCGACCCTTTGGCGCTGAGTTCTTGCAACATGGTTCCTGCCTTGCATCGAGTATCTGAAGGTGGAGTTCAGGGACTCATACCGCAGGGACTTGCCTGGTCTTCCGCCTTTTCCTCCGTCAGTGGTGTGGGCCTCTAGCCTCGAGACTAACGCTACAACTTGTGACCCCAGAGTGACTATGATTCGAGTGAGATTAGCAGTCACTGCACGGGGAATTCTTGAGGTTCTCAGGAAGACTACGGGTCAAAAGAGAGAACGGTTCTAAGAATGTCGTCCCATTCCTCCAAGTATTGGTTCGATCCCGGCACAGGGTATTAAGCACTATGTCTTTTTGTTACATACTTCATCTGCCTTAACTGGATCGAGTAAAGCCGCAGCTGGCCACACCGAGCCATTTCCGAGAGGAGGAAAGAATGGGGTGAATTATCCTTTTAAGCCCTCGGGAGGCGGGGCGGGCAAAGGCGGCAGCGTACTGGTTCCACCCTGGGTATTAAGCAGTTTAGAGATAGACAGATATATAAATGACACGAAGAAACGACGGGAATCAGGGATACATGAGAAAAAAGGTATAGGTAAAAACAATTACAGAAGAGGAGGTAGGGGAGACGGCGGGTGAGTGGTCGGCGGGCTGGCGCTGCGATCAGGACGCAGGTTGGCGTGCCGCCCGCCGCTACAAACAAGCTGGCAATTCTCCAGCCATCGCCGAGTGGCCCAAAACTACTCACATGCTCTCCTAAAGACTACTTATATACCCGGACTCAAGATAAGCTCTGGGGGAACGTAGGAGCTAAGCAAGATGGCGCCACTGTAATCATTTACTTTTGCCACAACCGGCTCGGGCGACCAGCAGGCCACACCAAGGAAGGCTACTGGCGCCATAGGCGACAAAAAAAAGGAAAAACACAGTAGGAACAGGAGGCATAGCTACAATTCGAGTCATCAAACTAACTAACACTGGAGGCCTACAGGATGATCAACCTACACTTTCTTTTGGAGTAAAGCATCAGAGCAAGTGCTTGATGAATAAGGAAATGAAATTACAAGAAAATGAAAACATGGGCTGAAGTAAAGGAACAAAAGATCATGCCAGCCTAAAACCATCAAGCCAGGCTTCAGGTATACCTCCATATGATACGTGTAGTCCGTCCTCCGAATGTGGAAGCCGACGAAGGTGATGTCCCGACGGCCCCTCCTTTCCCGCACCCCCTCCAGGAACCTTGCGATCTTCTGCTTTAAGTCTTCTTTGAACCTGAAGGCGGCGCGGATGGTGTCGTGGTGCCCCGCCAGCAGATACATGCGGTTGGGGTATCCTGGTGAGGGAGAGCAAAGTCGTACAGAAGTTGTAGAACAAACAGCAACTTCAGAGCAAAAGTAATGTCGTAGCCAGCCGTGAGCCGTAGAGTTTTTCTTGAGCGTCAAAGAAACGAACAGACTGAAGGTTGGCCTGGAAGAAATAAGAGATGAGCAGAAGCCGGTGTAGTAGAATAGTCGATGGTGGGGGTGTGTTGGGTTCGGTGCAGCCGCCACTGAACCAGGCGTGTGCCTCACAGCGCGCTCTGCACAAGCACATGCGTACAACGCCGTCTCCAGATCTCCTAGTCTCTAAATATTCTACTCTCTGCACCGCACTGTATCATATTCTATTGTATGCTTGTTGCAATACTGTACTTTTATTTTTTACAGCAAAAGAAGTATTTCAAGTGCAAAAATTAAGAAGACAAAAAAGCCCGCTAATCACTGCTCCTATTAATGAAGTATAGAGGAGTTGCTAAGAGAGAGGTCACTTTCGGGAGGAGAGGTGTCTTGATACTCCTCTCTTGAAGGAGGTCAAGTCGTAGGCAGGATGAAATACAGACGAAGGAAGGTTGTTCCAGAATTTACCAGTGGAAGCGATGAAAAAAATCATGTTGCTGCTTAACTCTTGCATGAGGGATTTGGACAGTATAGGGGTGACCAAGTGTAAAAAGTAGAGTGCAACAGGGCCGCGAAAGGGGGAGAGGCATGCAGTTAGCAAGTTCAGAAAAGCAGCCAACATGAAAATATCTTATAAGAGAGAAAGATGCAACATAACGGAGGAATTTAAGAGGTAGGAAGAGGAGGGGAGATAATGAGAAGAAGGAGCATACTCCACTCTATCCAAGAGAGGTGTGTGAGAGGAGCCCCCCACACATGAGACGCATACTCCATACGAGGGCGGACAAGGCCCTTGTATATGGACAGCATTTATGAGAGGGAAAAGAACTGGCGGAGATGACACAAAACACCCAACCTCGAGGAAGTTAATTTAGTAAGAGAGGAGATATGAAGTTTCCCGTTAAGATTTTAAGTTAATTAAAGACCGAGAACGTTCAGTGTAGAAGGTGACAGATGAGTGTAGTCGAAGAATAGGGGATAGGTGTTTGGATGATTGTATTGAGTTTTTGAGGCTTTGTAGGAAACTAAGTTCCTCCTACCCCAATCAGATATGATTGTAAGGTCTGAGGGTAAGCGTTCTGCAGACTCCAGTCTGGAGTCTTGTAATTCCTGTTGGGAGGGTCTTCTGTTGAAAGAAGTTGAGTAATGCAGAGTAGAGTTATCGGCGTTGAGTGGATAAGACAGTTTGTTCTAGAAAGAAGATCATTGATGAATAAAAGAAAGAGAGTGGGAGACAAGACAGAGCCCTGTGCGACACCACTGTGACATGTTTAGGGGTAAACCAGTGGCCACAGCACACTACCACAGCAGAGATAGAGCGGCGGGAAAGGAAGCTGAGAGAGGGATAGATGGTTAGATAGTATAGTGAAAACAACATTTTTTTTAAAACTAACCAGCAATTTTATTACTGAAAGTCTGCAATCATCTCTCTATCCATATATCTATTTATCTCAAAAATACACACACACACACACACACACACACACACACACACACACACACACACACACACACACACACACACACACACACACACACACACACACACACACACGCAATGGGTGGCTGTTCGTCGACAATTGGGACCTCTTCTTTGGCAACGACGCCCTCTACGCCCGTGACGGGATACACTTGACGTTCAAGGGTGTTGAGGCTCTCTCAGACTCCCTTGAGCGAGCACTTGGTACCCTGAGGGATTTTTTAGTATAGGCGAGGGGGGGAGGAGTAATGGCAGCAATGGGAGGAGTAATGGGAGGGGACATCTAGCTCATAATATAACCAGGCAGCTTAGAAGTAATTCTAGAGGAGTAACAGAGGACGGGCTAAGAATCTTCTATACTAACAGCAGGAGCCTCAGAAACAAGATAGACTTACTAAGGGGTGAAGCTTGTTCAGAAAATTTTGACATAATAGCGATCACTGAGACATGGATAGACACTGCTAATAGAAATTTATATCAGAATTTGAAATAACGGGTTATCAGATGTTTCACAAAGACAGAAGGGGCAGAAAGGGAGGTGGAGTTGCGCTATATGTTAAAGACTCACTTAAATGTTTAGTTAACAACTCAGTCAAAACTAACATGGATTCAGAATCAGTTTGGGTGGACGTTTACAAAGGAAAGAAAACTAACTCTAGGAGTTATATACAGGCCACCCAACCTTAACAGGCAGGACACGAGTATATTACTACAGGAGATTGGCAGGGCGAGTATGAGTAGAAATGTCTGCGTAATGGGGGACTTTAATTATAGGAATATAGACTGGGAAGATCTAGTGGGTGACCTGGAAGCCGAGGACTTTCTTGAAGTTATACAAGATAATTTCCTTAAGCAGGTAGTTACTGAGCCTACCAGAGGAGATAACATATTAGACTTAGTCCTAACCAATAATGGGAACTTGCTACGTGAGTTGGAGGTGGGCGGAGAGTTAGGAAATAGTGATCACAGAACGGTTCGTTTTAGCTTAGACTGGGCGGTAACCCGCGAACCAAACCCAGCGTTAGTGCCAGATTTTAGAAGAGCAAACTACGAGGGGCTTCGAAGACATCTTGAAGGGGTAAACTGGGATAATTTAGGGATTCATGAGGGCCAGAACTGCGGATTGGAGAGCCAGGAGAACCAGGTAGAAATGTCTTACAATAATTTAGTTAGAGTAATAGTAGAGGGGCAAGAACAGCATATACCACAGCGAACACTTAGAAAAGAAAACAATGATCCTAAGTGGATGACTCGTGGACTAAAACACGAGATTGGGTTAAAGAAGGGAATTTATCAGAAAATAAAGAATGGGGAAACACATCTCAGGAGCCGGTACGTCGAACTATCTAGATTAGTTAAGAAAAACACCAGGATAGCAAAAAAGAACTATGAGATCAAAGTAGCAAATGAGGCGAAAAGTAATCCTAAGGGCTTCTTTCAGATGTATAGAACAAAAACACGGGAGAAAATTGGACCGCTGAAAACAAACACAGGGGAGCTAGTAGAAAATTACGAAAATATGAGCACATTGTTGAACGACTACTTCCTTTCAGTATTCACACAGGAGGATCGAACGACTATGCCGGAAAGAGTTCAGGTGTACGAGGGCGGGGATGGCGATAAATTGAGGGATATAATCATTACCAGGCAAGTAGTTCAGGATGAGATAGATAAGCTTAAGAAGAACAAGTCGCCAGGTCCTGACGGGATATTTCCGAGGGTATTAAAGGAGTTAGGTGATATAAGCAGTGACCCACTAACCGACATCTTTAAGATGTCGGTAAATACTGGCTATGTGCCGAGCCTATGGAACGTAGCTAATGTGACGCCGATTTTTAAAAAGGGGGACAGGTCAGTTGCTTCAAACTATCGCCCAATTAGCTTAACATCGGTTATAGGGAAGATGCTGGAGTCCATAATAGCCAGGAACATTCGGGAGCATTTAGAGAAACATAGCTTAATTCACGACTCGCAGCATGGGTTCACAAAAGGTAGGTCATGCCTCACCAATCTCTTGTCCTTCTACAATAAAGTATTTGAGGCGGTTGACAGAGATGAAAATTATGATGTAATCTATCTTGATTTTAGTAAAGCGTTTGACAAAGTTCCTCACCAACGACTGTTGCTTAAATTACAGGCTTACGGAGTAGAGGGTAAAGTTTTGAACTGGGTCAAGGCGTGGCTTAGCAATAGAAAGCAAAGAGTGCAAATCAATGGTAAAAGATCTGACTGGGGATGTGTTACGAGTGGGGTCCCACAAGGTTCGGTATTAGGTCCACTTTTGTTTATTATTTATATCAATGACTTAGACACAGGAATTAGTAGTGATGTTAGTAAATTTGCAGATGATACCAAGATCGGTAGAGTAATTGAGTCGGATCAGGACGCTAGTATTCTCCAAGGTGAACTCAACAGATTATATGACTGGGCGGATAAATGGCAGATGGAGTTCAATGTAGGGAAGTGCAGTATTCTGAGTGTAGGTAGGAACAACCCCTCACATAACTATTGCTTAAATGACACTCTCATAAGTAGGTCTGGGTGCGAGAGGGATTTAGGGGTCTTAGTGAGCTCTGATCTCCGTCCAAGGGCACAATGCATTCAAGCTAGAAATCGAGCTAATAGGGTACTGGGATTTATTTCAAGGAGCGTAAGCAACAGAAGCCCCGAAGTCTTCCTCAAACTATATTTAGCATTAGTTAGACCTCATCTTGACTATGCGGTTCAGTTCTGGTCACCCTACTATAGAATGGATATCAAAATGTTAGAATCGGTGCAGAGGAGGATGACTAAGATGATTCAGGGGTTGAGAAACTTGCCATACGAGGAAAGACTCAAACAGTTAAACTTGCATTCTCTAGAAAGGCGAAGGGTGCGTGGAGACATGATCGAGGTTTATAAATGGTCAAAGGAGCTGCCTCGTACAGGCCTACCGGCCTCTTGCAGACTCCTGCGTTCTTATGTTCTTATGTTCATACACACACACCGTGCCTTCGAGCGAGTACATCTTCGGCTTGCCAGTCTCTCGGTACTCCTTCTCGCCCCTCTGGTAGGCCGGCTCCAGGTGGCTGATCATGTCGTTCTTCTTCCAGCTGGGAATATCAACCAACACATGCGCCCCTTTCTTCCGCGCCTCGTTTACTAGGTTTCTATCTGAAAGGAAGAGGACGATGAGGACTATGTTGTTACGTGCGTTTTTTTCTACATCTCAGCCTATAGCGCCTGTAGGCTTTCTTCAGCGGCCTAGTTGGTGGTTGGCCCAAGCCCGTCATAGCGCAGGCAATTTTTTATAGTGGCGCCAGCAATGCTTGGCTCATCCTGCGCCCCGTAACTCATTCTTGATTCACTGGACGGTTTCTTCTAGAGTCCGGGATGATGGGTGGTCTTCAGGACAGCATGTGGGTAGTCTTAGGCCACTCGGCGGTGACTGAAAAGTCTCAGGTGGTAGCGTGGAGATTCGAATCGACGTTGTCCACGGCGTGATGAATGCTGGTCCAGCACGCTAACCACTCAGCCACCGCCTGCCCTTTTGTGCAGTGGCTGAGTGATTAGCGTGCGGACGCCAGGACGCGGGTTTGAGTCCCGCCCACCGCCACAAGCTCGGATTTTTCAGTAACCACCGAGAGGTCTAACACTGCCCACATGCTGCCTTGAAAACCACTAACCAACCCGGACTTTAGATTCTCTCTCCAAGAAGATAAAAAAAAGGGGCTCCGGGAAACAGTATGAGCCAAGCAGGAAAACACCCTTATAAACACTTGCCTGCGTCATAGCAAACTGGGGCAGACCAAGGGAGTACGTCATGTCTCCTCCAACACATTTCATACACGTCACATCTACACTTTTAGCAGTGTCTCTGCAGTGGTAGACGATCACTGTTCTTCCACGATGATGGGACTGGTTGATAGGGGAAGGGTTGGTGATGGGACTGGTGGATAGGGAAAGGGTTGGTGATGGGACTGGTGGATAGGGGAAGGGATAATAATGTGACTGGTGGAGAGGTGAAGGATTGGTAATGAGACTGGTGGATAGGGAGCGCATTGGTAATGGGACTGGTGGATAGGGGACGGGTTGGTAATGGGACTGGTGGATAGGGGAAGGATTAGTAATGGGACTGGTGGAGAGAGGACGGGTTGGTAATGGGACTGATGGAGAGGGGAAAGGTTGGTAATGGGACTAGTGGATAGGGGACGGGTTGGTAGTGTGACTGGTGGACAGGGGAAGGGTTGGTAATGGGACTGGTGGATAGGGGACGGGGTGGTAATGGGACTGGTGGATAGGACGAGGATTGGTAATGGGACTTGTGGAGTGGGGAAGGGTTGGTAATGGGATTGGTGGATAGGGGAAGGATTGGTAATGGGACTGGTCGAGAGGGGAAGGGTTGGTAAAGGAACTGGTGGAGAGGGGAAGGGTTGTTA
>NC_066575.1:7535459-7575459 GCF_024679095.1 Eriocheir sinensis | reverse complement strand
AACTGTTTGAGTCTTCCCTCGTATGGCAAGTTTCTCAACCCCTGAATCATCTTAGTCATTCTCCTCTGCACCGATTCTAACATTTTGATATCCATTCTATAGTAAGGTGACCAGAACTGAGCCGCATAGTCAAGATGAGGTCTAACTAATGCTAAATATAGTTTGAGGAAGACTTCGGGGCTTCTGTTGCTTACGCTCCTTGAAATAAATCCCAGTACCCTATTAGCTCGATTTCTAGCTTGAATGCATTGTGCCCTTGGACGGAGATCAGAGCTCACTAAGACCCCTAAATCCCTCTCGCACCCAGACCTACTTATGAGAGTGTCATTTAAGCAATAGTTATGTGAGGGGTTGTTCCTACCTACACTCAGAATACTGCACTTCCCTACATTGAACTCCATCTGCCATTTATCCGCCCAGTCATATAATCTGTTGAGTTCACCTTGGAGAATACTAGCGTCCTGATCCGACTCAATTACTCTACCGATCTTGGTATCATCTGCAAATTTACTAACATCACTACTAATTCCTGTATCTAAGTCATTGATATAAATAATAAACAAAAGTGGACCTAATACCGAACCTTGTGGGATCCCACTCGTAACACATCCCCAGTCAGATCTTTTACCATTGATTTGCACTCTTTGCTTCCTATTGCTAAGCCACGCCTTGACCCAGTTCAAAACTTTACCCTCTACTCCGTGAGCCTGTAATTTAAGCAACAGTCGTTGGTGAGGAACTTTGTCAAACGCTTTACTACAGGAGGAGAAAGAGGAGGAACAAGGGGAAGAGTAAGAGGAAACACTATAATCTACTCACCACAACACCTCATCTCAGGCTTAATGTGTCTGCCTCAGCCTCTTGCAACACACCACCGCCACCTCCGCTCCTCAGGCACTTAGTGACTGTGGTGATGCAGCTGCTGCCAACGCGTCAACACACCTGGGGTGGTATTAATAAAGACTCCAAGAAGTACTTTTAAAATGACTGTTAGATGCTGTTTTACTTCTAGCAGTAGCTTTAAACTTTACTGTTAGGAACTGAATTCTCCTCTCACGTAAAAGAGCGAGTGGCATTACTTTTGCCATGTCGCAGCTTGGTTGTTTATGGTTACAGCCAAGATCTAAATAACTAAGGGCAACCCACGGTCGGCTCCAAACTCGTCCCATCCCGCGCATCCTCCCGAGGCTCCTCCCCGAGGTTAAAGTGATGTAGCACAGTGCATGAACAAGGCTGTGCAAGCAGGAAACTGCTCTCCGCTCTCCGCCCTCCGACTCTCCCGCGCTACCGTCAATCTCTCTCTCTCTCTCTCTCTCTCTCTCTCTCTCTCTCTCTGTGTGTCTGTGTGTGTGTGTGTGTACACACACACACACACACACACACACACACACACACAGTAAGTAAGTAAGAAAGTAAGTAAACATTTATTGACCACAATTTATAATTATGTACATACAAGATTTCAAGAAGTCATATCTTTAGCATAATAAATTACAAAATCACTAACTGTTTAACATTTATGGTCCATAATTAATCACTAAAGGCATATTGGGTGCATCTTATAATACGTTAACTATATTTTCAATCAACACAATACCTGGCAACAACACAAATTCCAATTATTTGAAGATCATTCAAAATAATTACACAACTTTACTAATACGGAAACAATAAGAACCAGAAAAAAAGTATAATAGCTTGGGAAGAGTTGTAATTACAGGCTGTCGGACAACATGACATTGCCGCCACTCTACAATCTTACCTGACGCCACACACGAGGTGAGTAGTAGCAGCAACACTACTACTACTACTACTACTACTACTACTACTACTACTACTACTATTACTACTACTACTACTATTACTACTACTACTACTACTGCAATACGTGTATCTGTATTGTTGTTGTTTTTGTTGTTGTCGTGAAATAGTAGTAGTAGTAGTAGTAGTAGTAGTAGTAGCAGGAGTAGTAGCAGTAGCGGTGGTGGTGGTGGTCGTGGTGTTGTTTCTAATAGAAGTAATAGTCTTTTTTCCTGTTTTGGCACGCCCGTTTCTTTCGTTATTCTTTCGTTCAGTAATAGTTGACTGATTCATTCAAAGATTCTTCTCTATCATCCATTCACCACCGACCTAGTCTACTCTTTATCTGCCTACCTGCCTACCTGCCTACCTACCCACCAACGTACCTGTACCAATCAAGCGGTCAGTCTAAATATCAATCCATCTAAATTTATTCCGAAATGGGACTCTCTTCTGGCCACTCACACTTTTTTCTTTTATTGGAGCAGGGCTTAGCGGGCCTTTTTTTTTTTCCTTCAGCTGCCTCCCTTGCTATAATAAAATGTCATCCCAACACGGCCCAACACGCCACGCCCTGCCCTACACTGGCCCGCCGCCGTCTACATCAAAAGGCTTCCAGCTTTCGTAGCCTCGCGGGCCCAGGTGGTCGGGGTGAACGAAAGGCTTCAAGGTACAGTTCGTGAACAGCGGGTACACGACTTGCCCGCCCGCGAAGAACGATGCCCAGAACCCGAAGGTACCCACAGTCATGATGGAGTGGGAGCAGGACCCCAGCAACGCCATGTCCTCTGCCGCCGTCTTCATGTCTGCGTGAGGAGGAGCAGGTGGAGGAGGAGGAGGAGGAGGAAAAGATGAAAAGAAGAAAAAGAGCAAAAGTCAACAACAAAAATAGTTAGAACAAGTACTACGACTATGGCTATTTCTGCTGCTATATTATAACAGCTGCCACTCCTATACTCCATTACTTTCATTTCAGCAAAGAAAGTGCCGCTCGGCGACCACCTCCCATGCTGCGGCAATCCGTGCATTCCTCTCAGCAAACACATAATTGATATACAACAATGCAGGTGACAACGAATTCACTGAAAAGGAGTAGGACACATTGCATTTACATTTTCTCTAAAAATATATATACAAATAACAAGTATTATGCTTTTATTTTATTCTTACAAATGTGCGGTTTTGTACGTGTGTTTCTATTGTTTGTGTGTTTGTATATTGTGTAATAGTTGTTCTTTTTCTTTCATTCTTTCTTTTTTTTTTTTTTTTTTCTTTTTTACCTTTCGGCGTATGGCACCGGTAGTCTTTCTTGTTGGGGCCTGATGGTCGGGCCCAGCCCATAATGTTGCAGGCAAGTGGTGGCGCCATAGTGCTTGGCTCATGCTGGCCCCCAGAGCTCATATTTGAACCTCTCTTTAGATGGAGAATCTAGAGTCCGGGTTGATAGGTGGTCTTCACGACAGCATGTATTGTGAGTAGTCTTAGGCCACTCGGCGGTGACTAAAAAATTCCACATGTGGCGGCGGGCATGACCCGAACCCGCGTCCTGTTGGACAGGGCGCAGGCACGCCAGCCACTCAACCACCGCCTACCCATTTGACAATTGACTTGTGCAAACAAATGTTTGCTCAGGATGGTGCAACCATGGGCGGGTATGACAGGGTGTGCGAGGGCCCGCCCGGGGCAGACCGCTACAGTGAGCCGAGTGAGAGAGAAAGAGTAACCGCAGGTGTTGCCCTGTGAGGAGCTTTGTGCTTTGTTACTGTTCCCGGTGACTGTGTTTTCTCTACTGTGACTTGCCGTGTACCTTGTGGTCTTCATTAAACGAGAAAACCGAGCCTTAGGCCTCACGGTCGAGTCCTTCCACGCCTGCCTGCCAACTTGTGGGTGTGCGAGACGCGTGGTGTTGCCGCCTCGCAGTGCCATTGTGTGAGTCTCGGCGCTGTTCTGTTCCTTTCCACGGCCTACGCAGATATGGTGTGTAACGCTGCCTGCCCAGGTGAGGTGTGGCCGCTCGGAGAATGGGCGGCGTAACATTGTCAACAGACAGATGATACTTGTTACACGTCTTCATATGGTTAGAAAAATGCTAATACAGTATACTTTATTGTTTTTAGATGAATTCTGTTGTATTTAGCATTGCTGTATACCAGTTGTGTGTTTGCTGAGACAAACAAACGGATTGCGACAATTTGGGAGAGGGGCGCCGGACGGCAATATATTTTCTGAGATGGAACTGGATTAAATACTTCTACGACTACTACTACTACTACTACTACTACTACTGCTATTACTACTACTACTACTACTACTACTACTACTACTACTTCTACTGTATTGCTACTACGAGCAACATGTTCTTGTTTCAGTAATGTTGAAATAACAAAATTACACAGTTATTTTACATAGTTTGACATAGATATTGACCACACAAACCCTATGGTCCAGACTAGGTGGTCTGTTCTTAAACGTAAGTGACATCCTATTAATTTCAATGTTAAATGTCACCAAGACTGCATATCTCCTTTAGTGAATATGAAGTTTAGGGCGGTGTCGGTCGAGCTGTTTTTTTAAATGAATCAATCGTACTGCACTGGACCACTGAACGTGTAAGTTTATTCCATTCTCGCGCTACAACGTCCATTTACACGAAATGGGTGGGGTGGGGGGTGCGCAGAGAGAGAGAGAGAGAGAGAGAGAGAGAGAGAGAGAGAGAGAGAGAGTCCCATAACACTACTATTCACCTGTAAACTCAACGTCCGTGCTGGTGTTGAGGTGCTGCCGCGCGTAGGACAGGTCGTCTGAGGCCACCACGAAGACGGGGTTCCTCAGGGTGGCGCGGTAATGGTTCATGGCCGATTGGTAGAACGCAAGGCCCGGCAACGGCGAAGTGCACTTGAAAAAGCTCTGAAAAAGGTAAATGGCGAGGATGTTGTGTATGCAAACTGGTCCGCAGTGAGTGGCTAAAGAATGGCTAAGGAAAATGTAGCGTGAGCCTGGAAGCCAGAGGCCCATGCTGCTGACGAAAGAACAGGCAGAAGACCAGACAAAATCCAGCGGTGTGAGCCCCTGAAAACCAACTTCAGATCCTCGATGCAAAGCAGGAACCATGTTGCAAGGACACAACGCCAGTGGGTCGCCTAGCTGCCTTGGTAACAGAAGGAGATTGAAAGACTCAATTCCTCTCTGCCTCTGTAAGTGTTGTGAGCCTCTAGCCTCGAGGGTCACGCAACAAGGTGGCCCTGGAGTGGCTATGATGAGTGAACCAGCGGTCAGTCACTAGGGGGGGAGTAATGTAGTGACTTGTTTTCACTCGTATCATAGTCACTCCGGGGCCACCAGTTGTAGCGTGAGCCTTGAGGCTAGAGGCCCACGCTACTGACAGACGCAGAGAGGAATTGAGTCTTTCAATCTCCTTATATTACCATGGCAGGTAGGCGACCCATTGACGCCATGGCAACATGGTTCCTGCCTTGCATCGAGGATCTGAAAGTGGAGTTCTGGGACTCATACTGGCGGACTTTGCCTGGTCTTCCGCCTTTTCCTCCGTCAGCAGTGTGGACCTATAGCCTCGAGGTTTACGTTACAACTGGTGACCCCGGAGTGACTATGATTCGAGTGAGAATAATGCACGGGGAATTCTTGGGGTTCTCAGGGAGAGGTATAACTCTAAAGAGAGAAACGGGTGGCGAAAACAGACGTAATAGTTCTAGGAATGACGTTATTGCTTCTATCCCGGAACACGGTATTAAGTACTTTGTTTGTTTTCTTTGTTACATATTTCATCTGCCTTAACCGGATCGAGTAAAGTCCCGGCTGGCCACACCGAGCCATTTCTGAGAGAAGATAAGAATGGTGTGAATTATCCTTTAATTAGGCGCTTGGGAGGGGGTGCGAGCAAAGGCGGCAGCATACCGGTTGCATATTTACGAACTGTTCCCACCTTTGGCATCAGAAGTGACGACGGTCGCGCACCTTTCAAGAGGTCACTCAAAAAACTTCGACACTCACGCACACTCATGCCCTCATGCCCTTCCTCTACGCTCAGCTCTTCTCCGATTGAGAGAGAGAGAGAGAGAGAGAGAGAGAGAGAGAGAGAGAGAGAGAGAGAGAGAGAGAGAAGAGAAGAGAAGAGAATATTGGGAGAGCATGGGCTCATAAGTGTGATTCTAGGACCAAAGTACGTAAGGAAATTGTTCGTACGCAATTGTTCGTAAGCAAATGTTCGTAAGGGATAAAGTTCGTTTGAAAATAGTACGTATGCAAACGTTCGTACGCGTAAGTTCGTATGGTATAAAGTACGTATGTAAAATATTCGTAACGACAAAAGTTCGTCGGGACAGAAGTTCGTCTATAAAAAGTTCGTATGGAAATATTTCGTATGAATTTGTTCGTAAGCAAAAAGTTCGTACGCAAATCTTCGTATACAGATGTTCGTATGGTATAAAGTACGTATGTAAAATATTTGTAATGACAAAAGTTCGTCGGGACAAAATTTCGTATAGAAAAAAAATCATATGCAATTCGTACGCAAATGTTCGTCAGGGATAAAATTCTTCTGGGTAAAGTAGTACGTACGGAAAAGTTCGTAAGCATGTTTGTATGGTAATAAGTCGCTATTCCTACACGAAGTTTTTCTATACGAACTTTTGTCCGAAACCCATGAAAAATGGCGGGGTGTTGCTGAGAGCCGACCCTGCCGACAACCACCACCACCACCGCCACCGCCCGCCTCGCCTCCGCCACCGACAACCAACATCATAACTTTGCACTCTGCCGCCGCCGCCTTCCCGGTAACGCAAAATAATACACATTGAGCACACAGACATGATAAGTCACTGCCTCCAGGAATTATTTCAAGAATAAAGATCTTGTAGCCCAGGGCCCAGATTCACTAACGCCTCGCAGATACGACAATCTTAAGTGGATCCAATATGGCGGAAATAAGAATGTCGTATCTTGCGATTCCCAAAAAAATCTTAAGTCCGCCATGTTTAGATTTTCCTGCCTTAACGCTGTTTCACACTCCCGCCGACAGACGGCGTAGTGTGATGTTGACATATTTCGTTCAACCAATGGCAGCGCTCGATACATACGTACTCTAGAGACAGTAGCCAATCACAGGAACCTCAACACCAGTGCAGCACGTGGCCCGTGACAGAGGCAGGCGATGTTGTCTGCCCCACCGGGAGTACGGAGATGAAGTGAGGAAGTTCAGGTAAGCCAATCACTTGTCATGTGGAGAGTCAGCTTGGTATATTGTTGCTAAAACGTGCTAGTGAGTGAAACATTTTTGTTAACCTGCATGAAGGTATCCTTTAGGTAACGTTATAAACGTGCCTTTCTGTCAGTTCTTAGCCATGACTTTGTCCTCCAAGTTGTCCATGATCAGTCTCATTACCCTGTTTTGACCTCCTCTGTAGGTAAAAGTGTAATATACTTGCATGCACCAAGTTATCTCACCATGGAGAGGGGAAGGGATATGGGTGCACACACACTTTAGTACGTGGTGTCATTTCAGTATTTTCATAGAGGTGAGGCCATTTACTGAGCAGTAGAGCTTAGCAAACATATCAGTCATTAAGATTTGCCACCAGGGCACTGCCCAGTAATGTGGCTAGGATTAGGAGTGGAGCTCAGACATTGTCAGCTGCTCAGATATTGGGAAGTAAATAAAACGGCATACTTTCCAAAGAGCAGCTCGCTGTATTATGGCTTAAAACACTGTCGCACTACTATAAATGCAATAACAATAAGTAAAAAGCTCCTTCATAGTGCTTGAGATAAACTAACTTCCTATTAAAACATAGATACTTTAAATTCTTATAATAGTGAATTTAAAGTATCTATGTTTTAATAGGAAGTTAGTTTATCTCAAGCACTATGAAAGAGCTTTTTACTTATTGTTATTGCATTTATAGTAGTGCGACAGTGTTTTAAGCCATAATACAGCGAGCTGCTCTTTGGAAAGTATTGTATTTCTTTTTTCTTCATTTCCACAGATTAAGTTTATTAACTATGTAAACTTTCTACTTCATTGCTTCTTAACCTTTAACTACTAGCCAGTCACTTTAACCCTCTCTCTTATGATCCTGGTTATGATGACCAAGCAAATAATTTTCCTTTTATAGGAGACTGAGTGTAACCTGTAAGTGTAGTGGGTGCTACAACACCTAGCAGCCCATATGTCCCAGCAGTGGTGCAGCGTCGGACCCTTAAACTTCCAGGCAGGAGACACAAGATAAAAGATTCTGAAGAAGCAAGACCAAGCATATATTACTGGATAGTTTACAGAAATGTGTAGATTTCCTTGAATCGTCTCAACCAGAATGACTGCAATAGCTGGACCTTTACAGGACTTTGTTGAATATTGCAGGGCATGAAATTCTGTATTTCTTATGCATCACTTTCGGTATTAGGTCCACTTTTGTTTATTATTTATATCAATGACTTAGACACAGGAATTAGTAGTGATGTTAGTAAATTTGCAGATGATACCAAGATCGGTAGAGTAATTGAGTCGGATCAGGACGCTAGTATTCTCCAAGGTGAACTCAACAGATTATATGACTGGGCGGATAAATGGCAGATGGAGTTCAATGTAGGGAAGTGCAGTATTCTGAGTGTAGGTAGGAACAACCCCTCACATAACTATTGCTTAAATGACACTCTCATAAGTAGGTCTGGGTGCGAGAGGGATTTAGGGGTCTTAGTGAGCTCTGATCTCCGTCCAAGGGCACAATGCATTCAAGCTAGAAATCGAGCTAATAGGGTACTGGGATTTATTTCAAGGAGCGTAAGCAACAGAAGCCCCGAAGTCTTCCTCAAACTATATTTAGCATTAGTTAGACCTCATCTTGACTATGCGGTTCAGTTCTGGTCACCCTACTATAGAATGGATATCAAAATGTTAGAATCGGTGCAGAGGAGGATGACTAAGATGATTCAGGGGTTGAGAAACTTGCCATACGAGGAAAGACTCAAACAGTTAAACTTGCATTCTCTAGAAAGGCGAAGGGTGCGTGGAGACATGATCGAGGTTTATACATGGATGAAGGGCTTTAATAAAGGAGACATTCATAAGGTTTTGTTGGTAAGAGAACCGGGTAGGACACGAAGTAACGGGTTTAAACTGGATAAATTCAGATTCAACAGGGACATAGGCAAAAATTGGTTTACTAACAGGGTGGTGGATGAGTGGAATAGGCTTAGCAGTCATGTGGTGAGTGCCAATACAATTGTCACATTCAAAAATAGACTAGATAAATTCATGGACAGCGATATTAGGTGGGGTTAGATACACGGGAGCTTAGGGTCCAAGGAGCTGCCTCGTACAGGCCTGCCGGCCTCTTGCAGACTCCTGCGTTCTTATGTTCTTATGTTCTAAAGGTCTCTTTTGATTTCTTCAAACATGTGTTGTATTTGCAATTTATTTAAGTTTTCTGTTGGAAATAACATATAAAAAGATGTTTAATAGCAAGCTGTGAAGAATTGCTCCAAATAGTACACACCACGGTGCTATATGCTTTACATTTTATTAAGTGTATAATAAGCTCAGCCATATTGTCCTGCAGTTAATTTTTAGTCAGATAATTTCTCCCCTTTTTTTACAATTTAAGTTGTGATTGTGTTCATGTATACCAGCAGTTCTTTCTTTAATTATATTAGTAAAGAAGTTGTTATTATATATATGAAGTCAGATTAAGTGACTTTCAAAAGCAATATAATTAAGTCCATTTAGCCTGTGTCACTCTCAAAGTTATACGCCTCCGTGGTCTACTGGTTAGCGTGCCTGGCTTCTACTCCGCAGGCCCGGGTTCGAATCCCGGCCCAGGCAGCCTGCGTGCAGCTCACCCAGCTGTTCATCCTCCCTCTTGGGCTGGTCGATAAATGGATACCTGGGGAAATATGGGGAAGGTAATCTGTGGTAACCCAGATATCACACTGGCCCTGTGTCCCGGGGTAATGGGGGCTCCCTTCCACCACAGTCTCAAGGACCAATGTTACGGAGATGAGCACCGAGGCCATGCGCTGCTACTACGTATCCCCCCAACTTTACTACTCTTACTCTCAAAGTATATAATTGTGTGTTTGTGTGTATGTGAGTGTGTGTGTGTGTCACATCCTGGAAAGCCCAAGACTTCTCTCAAAACTCTGATGACTCGAGAAAGAGTCTGGCTTCCAGCTATATCTTGAGAGCCAACAGTCATCGTGGAAATTTTCTAGGTATAGTGGAATGTGTTTTGACAGTGGGCAGTGCCATTGTCTTTGAAGAACTCTACCGAGTTCTTAACGAAACACACCCATACACCAATTTGCTCTCTCTCTCTCTCTCTCTCTCTATATAGATATATATATATATATATATATATATATATATATATATATATATATATATATATATATATATATATATATATATATATATATATATATATATATATATATATATATATATATATATATATATATATATATATATATATATATATATATATATATATATATAGCTATATACGAACTATTTCCATACGTACTTTGGTCCTAGAATCAAACGAACTTTATCCAACGAATTATTGCCATACGAAGTTTTTTTCTATACCATACGAACTTTATCTCTGACGAATATTTGCGTACGTACAGTTTTTTTTATTTTTATTTTTTATTTTTTACGTCGTTGCCTGTTGCGCCGGTAGGCATCTTCCTGGTGGGGCCTGATGGTCGGGCCAAGGCTTCTTCCAGGTGGGGCCTGATGGTCGGGCCAAGGCTTCTTCCAGGTGGGGCCTGATGGTCGGCCCAGCCCGTTCTGGCGCAGGCGAGTGTTTATAGTGGCGCCATCTTGCATTGGCGTACGAACATTTGCATTCGAACCTTTTCCATACGAACTTTTACGTGTACGAACATTTTTCTAACGAACATTTGCACGACGAACTTTTAACTTTACGATTTTTTTCCATTACGATTTTTTTCCATTACGAACTTTTGGCATGACGAACTTTATACCCTACGTACTTTATCCTGACGTACTTTAGGCAAACGAACTTTTTCCTACGAATTATTGCCATACGAAGTTTTTCTATACGAACTTTTGTCCGGAACCCCATAAGTGTACCGGAGTGTCGAACTTTGTTGAGTGACCCCTTGGAAGGTGTCCACGCGACCGTCCTCGCCGCTGGTGCCGAAGATGAGTCGCCACAGTTCGTAAATACGCGTGCTGGTTACATCCTGGGTGTTAAGCAATATATAGTTAAACGGATATACAGATTACAGCGAAGTAACGACGGGAATCTGGGATACATGAGAAGGAAGGAAGCAAGGAAGAGATAAAAAAATAATGGAAGAATAAGAGGTAGACCAGGAGGCATAACTACAATTCCAGTTAACAAACTAACTAACGTTTGAGACCTAAAGGAACCTCAACCTACACTTTCTTTTGTAGGAAAGCAACTGAGCAGACGCTTGATAAATAAGGAAATAAACACTACAGGAAAAGGAAAACATGGTCTTGAAGTTTAGGAATAAAAGATGATGCCAGCCTAAAACGATCAAGCCTGGCTCCACGTGTACCTTTATCACTCGCCTGTAGTCCGTCCTCCGAATGTGGAAGCCGACGAAGGTGATGTCCCGACGCCCCCTCTTCTGCCGCACCCCCTCCAGGAACTTTGCGACCTTCTGCTTTAAGTCTTCTTTGAACCTGAAGGCGGCTCGGATGGTGTGGTGGTGTCCTGCGAGCATATACATGCGGTTGGGGTATCCTGGTGAGGGAGAGCAAAGTCGTACAGACGATGTATGGAAAAATCAGCAACTTCAGAGCACAAATAATGTCATAGCAAGCCAGGAGCAGTTAAAAGTCTCTGGAGTGTCAAAGAGAACGAATAGATTGAAGGGAGTCCTGAAATAAATAGATATGAGCCGAAGAACGTGTAGCGAAATAATCGATGTGACAGCGTGCTGGGCTCGGTGCAGCATCCACTGAACAAGGCGTGTGCCTCACAGGCTCAAATCGCGCTGTGCACCGGCGCATGCGCACAATGCAGTCTCCAGATTGTCTAGCGATACTAAATATTGCACATCCTACACTGTACTGTACTATATTTTACTGTATGTCTGTTGCAATAGTGAAAAATAACTTTTTTACAATACCCAACAATTTTATTACAGAAACTTTGCAATCATCTCTTTATCTATATCACACACACACACACACACACACACACACCGTACCTTTCAGCGAGTACATCTTCGGCTTGCCACTCTCTCGGTACTCCTTCTCGCCCCTCTGGTAGGCCGGCTCCAGGTGGCTGACCATGTCGTTCTTCTTCCAGCTGGGAATACCAACCGACACATGCGCCTTCTTATTCTTTGCCTCTTTTATTAGGTTTCCATCTGAAAGGATGAGGACGATGAGGACCACGAGGTTATGGGCGCTGCCCTTTTGTGCGGTACCTTAGCCATGGATTATATAATACGTATATATATATATATATATATATATATATATATATATATATATATATATATATATATATATATATATATATATATATATATATATATATATATATACAGTTGTCCCTCAAATAGTACGGTTTCGATTTTATACGGATTGTCATGGAAGAGTTTTTTTGGATTTTTAAATTTCCCGCTCGTTGCATCGAATAGCCATGGTGAGTGGCAAAACTGTTCTACCAAAACACCTGCTGAAAGCATCCCAAAGCATTCGAGAAAGGTGTTCACCTTGCAGAAGAATTCAGATTTAGGAGAAGTTACGCTTTGAAATGAGTTATGTTGTGGTAGGGAGAGCATACCACGTGAATGAGAGCAGTGTTCGCTGTATCTATCATAGTGGAAAAGAAATTCTTGCCGCAGTATCTGCCAGTGCTCCAAGAGTGCTGCAAGAGTGGAGATAAAGGCCGTCCTTTTCTGTTTGTTCATAAATTAACCTATTATAAACACCTAAATAGGTTTTTTCTTACCTTAAACAAAAAATTGGTGGGCAGGAGTGGGCACTCCTACGAAATCCGGAGGTCCCGCCTGGCTCAGCTGCTACTCGCCGGCCGAAGTTGCCAGTTATGCATTTTCTGCTGTAGTGTTACCACCCTGAGCAAACGAACCATCCTGGCAGTGCGCCCTTCCACATTATCAGCGAGTGAGCCATGGCATACACTTACACTCTCTCTTACTCTCCACCACAGTTTCTATCGGTTTCTAAATCGTACTTGAAAAGAGATACGAAATGGTAATTGTGAAGATTGACTCTGCGCCTTCAAAATACGACATTACGCCTCCATATTGTTATGCCGAACGTGTTACTTGGGTTCCGTGTCGCCGTCAGGAGACTCCGTGGGAGGGAGATATGTAAACACTTTGCACAGTTTCTGTAGTTTAATGTTCTTCCTTAGTAGTACACTTCACTCTGACTCTTCACTTACCACTAGCTTACTATGACTGGGACTGGACTTCTCTCGCCCTCTTCTCCTATATATATCTAGAACAGTACAGTCTAGAATATTACAGTATACTTTAGATCATACAAGAACATGTAGCAAAAATATATGCGAGTTGGCAACACTTCCCGCCTGGCGCCTGGCCGCGGACGGCTTGCCTTGCTCCCCGCCCCTTTGCTCGTTTCTCCGGGAGCCTTCTAGAGGCCTATGGTCGCCGGGGGAAGCTTCCAGCACAACACTATCCCCCCCTCTTAATTGTGATCGTCCCGATCACACACTTAACTATGTACAAACATAAGAGAATTAATCAAAAACATAATAATCGTCGTATCGCTGTGGACGCCTGCGTTGTCTCTGTCTTCTGTTCGTTGCCTCCTGCGCGTCTGTCTCCTGGTGCGCCTCGTCGTCGTCCGCTTCTTGGGGTGTCCCTGGAACATCTGCCGAAGCCGGGAGGTTATCTCCCTCGGCTGAAAGGGCCAGGAGGCCTACGTCGTCGTCGACCTCCTCTCGGTCCTGGACGTCCCTTGCGTTTTCGTCGGCTGCTGGATGTCTGTAGTTGTTCCAGGTGTAGTTTCCCGGACCGTGGTACTTCCATAGGCGGTTGACGTGGACAACTTTCGGCTTGGTCTTTTCCGTTCTCTGGATTCGGTAAGTCACGTCGGAGAGGCGTTCTAGCACAGTGTAAGGGCCTTCCCAGGGGCTCTGTAACTTCGGAGACTGTCCTTTCTTCCTCTGCGGGTTGTAAAGCCAGACTCGGTCTCCTTCCTTGAAGTCAACGTGGCTTGCCCTCATATTGTAACCGCGCTTCATGGCCTCCCCGGAGAACTTCAAGGCACCTCGGACTTGATGGTGCACCTCTTCCAGCCGTTCCTCTAGTTGACGGGCAAAACTGGGCGTCCTTGGAAGGCTTTCCCCAGGAGGCCTTCCTGTCAGTAGGTCCACCGGCAATCGCAGCTCACGTCCAAACATCAGCTTTGCCGGTGAATACCCCGTAGTCTCGTGGGCGGCAGACCTGTAGGCCATGAGAAGCGCAGGCAGCTTCTGATCCCATGAAGACTGATCATTGTTGCACTGCTTGGCCAACTCCTGGCCCAACGTCCAATTAAACCTCTCCACCATTCCATCTGACTGTGGGTGCAGAGGGTGGTCCGGTCTTCTTGATACCCAGAAGCTTGCAGCACTCAGCAAGGACTGTTGACTCAAAATTCCTTCCCTGGTCGGAATGGAGCTCGTTAGGCACACCGAAGCGACAGAAGAACTCCTCCACCAAAACCTTGGCGATGGTAGTGGCTTCCTGGTCAGGGATGGCGTAGGCTTCCGGCCACTTGGTGAAGTAATCCATTGTGACGCAGATGTACCTATTTCCGTTCGTCGTCAGAGGCAAGGGTCCTGCTATATCCACTGCCACCCGTTCCATGGGGGCTCCAACCTGGTATAGTTGCAGTGGGGCACGGTGACGCTTCTTGGGGCCCTTCTTTGCACAGCACACCTCACACGCGTGACACCATTCTTCCACGTCCTTCCTCATGCCAACCCAGTAGAACCTTTGGCGCAGGCGACTCAGTGTCTTCTTTACCCCAAGGTGTCCGCTGGTGATGCTGTCATGCATTTCTTTCAAGACGCCTTCCCGGGACTTCACAGGTAACACCGTGGACCAGTAGTGGTCAAGACCATCATGAGAGACCCAGCGTCGCTGCAACACCCCGTCGTCTATCCGAAGAGTGTCCCACTGAGTCCAGTAATTCTTGGTGGTAGGGCTTTCTCGAGATTACTTCCCACCCAGGTCGCGTTGACGACTGACTCAGCCACTCCATAATTGGTCTCAGATCTCGGTCCTCCCGCTGCAGTTTTCCCAAGTCTTCCCATGGCACCTCCGCTGTCTGTTCCACTGTAGTGCGGCGGCACATATTCTGGACGCTTTCCCTCTGGAGGCAATGTTGACACTCAGGTAGGCAGGGGCGCCGGCTCAAGCTGTCCGCGTTACCGTGTGTTAGTCCAGATCGGTGCACAATAGTATAGTGATGCTGCTCTAGTTTACCTATCCAGCGAGCAAGCTGGCCCTCAGGGTTTTTCAGTGACTTCAGCCACCGCAATGCAGCGTGATCCGTGCGGATGGTGAAAGTTGCACCGTACAGGTAAGCATGAAAAAGTCAAGGCTCTTGACTACTGCCAGGAGTTCTTTCCGGGTCACGCAATAGTTTTTCTCGGCTGGAGTGAGCTTCTTGCTGAAGTAGGCCACAACCGTTCCATGTCGGCACATGCCTGGGACAGCACTCCACCAATCCCTCATCACTGGCATCACAATCCAGTATAAAAGGCTTAGAGGGGTCTGGGTAGGTGAGTACGGGCGAGCTGATGAGGGCCTCCTTGAGCTTCTCAAAGGCAACCTGAGTTTCCGCTGTCCACTCAAACTTGCGCCCTTCTTCGTCAGGAGGTGCAGTGGTGCAGCAATCGTAGCGAAGCCTTTCACAAACCTGCGGTAGTATGAGCACAACCCGAGGAAGCTCCGCAGCTCCTTCACGTTGGTGGGTGTCGGCCAGTCCCTTACCGCAGCCACCTTCTCAGGATCAGTGCGTACTCCAGCCTCGCTCACGATGTGTCCCAAGTATTGGACCTCCTTTTGGAACAGACAGCATTTCTTCGGGCTGAGCTTAAGGTGTGCAGCTCTAAACCGGGCGAAAACCTCTGATAGCCTTTTCATCTCCTGCTCGAAGGTCTGGCCAAAGACAATCACGTCGTCGAGGTAGATGAGTGCCGTCTTCCAGTGAAGTCCCTCCAGCACCCTCTCCATCAGCCGCTCGAACGTGGCCGGCGCGTTGCACAGGCCAAAGGGCATGACCTTAAACTGCCACAGGCCTTGACCGTAGGAGAAGGCTGTTTTCTTTGTCCTGCTCCGCCATTTTGACTTGGTGATACCCAGACTTCATATCCAGTGTTGAAAACCACTTGGAGCCCACCAAGGCGTCGAGCGTGTCGTCGATCCGTGGGAGTGGGTATGAATCCTTGATGGTGAGATCGTTGAGGGCTCGGTAGTCCACGCAGCACCTGAGGGAACCGTCCTTTTTCCTGACGAGCACTACAGCAGACGCCCACGGGCTGCTGGACCGCTCGATTAACCCTTGTTGCCGGAGATCATCCATTACCTCATCCATCTCCTTGCGACGGGCTGGTGCCATCCTTCGAGGAGCTTGCTTCACTGGGCGGTGGCTACCTGTGTCGATGTGGTGCTCTACCAGGTCCGTACACCCCAAGTCCAGGTCTCCTGTGGAAAACACATCTGCATTTCTCACGAGAAGCTCCTGAGCTGTTCCACTTGGGGTTCCTCTAGACACTTGGAGCTCCTGTCAAACAGATCGCGCAGGTAGTCAGGCAGCTCCTCCTGGGGCTTCGTCAGGGTTCTCCTGCAGACACAGGTTCTTGGTTTCTGGTCGATCTCTTGGCACCATCCCACCATGGTCCCTTGTTTTATTTTCTTTGGGCTGAAGGAGACATTGGCCACGACGACAGGCACTTCCGCTGCAGCAGGGTCTACCAAAGTACTTCCTACAATCACCCCGTTTTCTACCGGGCATCGACTTCCACTCTCTACCACACACAGGCTAGCCGGGGGGGCACCCGTAATTTGACAGGGTAACAGCATCTCCGACCTCGGAGGAATAATGGTGGTGCGCTTGACCGTCACTGGCAGGTCTTCCTTGTTCACAGTCGTCAGTGGCACCCTCCTTCCTCCTACAGTCAGCTGCTTAGCGCGGAAGTCCAGCTCGCACCTGTGGGAGACAAGATAATCCATACCTAGGATGCACGGGTCATCCATGTCGGCCACGTACACAGAGAGGAACTCTTCCTTTCCTCCGAGCTCAAACTTCACGTCCACTGGGCCTCTGAGCTCTGCGTAGTGTCCTGTGACTCCGCACAGTCGATGCGGCGTCTTAGGAAGCCGACGATGACTCACCACGTCAGGCCGCACCAATGTGCGTTCCGAGCCTGTGTCGACGACCACAGGCCACAACACTCCGTCAACCTTGCCCTCCACTTGGCAGCTTGTCATGGTGGTTCTCCTGCACATTGATATCTTCGGGGCATGTACAGGACAGACTGGTCGTTGCCCCCGTGAACCAGTCCTTCTTAGTTTCCCGAGTGGTGGTCCCTCGTTGGGGGCACATTTTTCCGACACTCATTCTTCCAGTGCCCATTTTCTCCACAGGTCCAGCACTTGGGTCCTTCCCTGGGCTTCTTCTTAGCGGCACCTTCATATTCCTTCTTCCTCTTATAGCATTCGTTCTCCTTGTGCCCAACCTTCTCGCAGTACCAGCACGTTCCTTGGAACCTGTCTGTGTCGCTGACAGCGCCCTTTCGTGCCCTAAAGCCAGAAGTCGAGTCGTCCCTGAAGCTTGATAAGCTAGACCTAACAAAGGACTCAAACTCCATGGCACGTGCCAGAGCTTCCTGCATTGATGTTGGCTTAGCTTGGTTCACTTGTATCTTCAGCTGAGGGCTGTCCAGGGCATCGATGAATTGATCACGCAGCAAAACCGTCAGCAGGTCAGGGGTGGCACCTGGGTATGCCTTGTGCGCCATGCTCTCAAGGTCCTGAGCGAGTTCCTGGAGAGACTCGCCGCGCCTCCTGTTGCGGGTTCTGAACCTAACCCTGAAGAGCTCGTTCTGGTGCTTGGTCCCATATCGTTGCTCCAGCGCCTGTGCCAGCCCGCTGTAGGTGCCCTTTGTCGCATTGTCGAGCTGAGCAAGGACCTCCAGCGCCGCCCCTTTCAGGCTAGTGGCCAGTTGTACCGCGCACTCTTGGTCATCCCATCCGTTCCGAGCTGCCAACAGCTCAAACTGAGCGCGGTAAGCCTCCCAGGAGACCTTGCCATCAAACTCCTGAGGCTTCTTTCTAACAGGCGAACCCAGCAGACCCATGGGGCTGGCGGAACTTCTTGCGGGGATAAACTCAGGCGAAACAGGGCTCAAACTACCCCGGACTTGCGTAGGAGAAGCATCTTGGGTACAACTAGCCCCTGCAGGCACTGGCTGTCCGTTTCCAGCCAAGCAGTCTTCAAGGGCCTTCACTCTGTCACTTATTTCTAGTATTTCTTTGTGTGTCGTCTCCCGTACCACCTCCATCTCTTGTTGAAGATTTGTGTGTTCTTTCTCCACTTCTTGGAGTGTTCCTTCTTGTTGTTGCTGTGCTCTTTCTTGTTGTTCTTTGAGTTCTTGGTGTGCTTTTTCTTGTTGTTCCTTGAGTTCTTGGAGTGTTCCTTCTTGTTGTTGCTGTGCTCTTTCTTGTTGTTCTTTGAGTTCTTGGTGTGCTTTTTCTTGTTGTTGCTGTGCTTTTTCTTGTTGTTCTTTGAGTTCTTGGAGTGCTCTTTCTAGTTTCTCCCCCTGTAGTCTCAAGGCTTCCAAAAGTTCAGTCAACATGTCGTCCCTCTGGGCAGCTTGGGAACGAGTCTCCATGGCGAAAAACAAATGCCTACACTCCTGACACCAGTGTTATGCCGAACGTGTTACTTGGGTTCCGTGTCGCCGTCAGGAGACTCCGTGGGAGGGAGATATGTAAACACTTTGCACAGTTTCTGTAGTTTAATGTTCTTCCTTAGTAGTACACTTCACTCTGACTCTTCACTTACCACTAGCTTACTATGACTGGGACTGGACTTCTCTCGCCCTCTTCTCCTATATATATCTAGAACAGTACAGTCTAGAATATTACAGTATACTTTAGATCATACAAGAACATGTAGCAAAAATATATGCGAGTTGGCAACACTTCCCGCCTGGCGCCAGGCCGCGGACGGCTTGCCTTGCTCCCCGCCCCTTTGCTCGTTTCTCCGGGAGCCTTCTAGAGGCCTATGGTCGCCGGGGGAAGCTTCCAGCACAACAATATTATATAGTTAAGGGACGCATTTTTAAACTTCTCCAACCGAACTTTAAATAACCTGACCTCTAACGGGGGCTTCGCCCCCCTTGACCCCAATAACGTGGTAACACTGCACTGTGACTGCATCAGAAAATGCATAACTGGTAACTTGGGCCCGTGGGTAACAGCTGAGCCAGGCGGGACACGGATTCCGTAAGAGTGCCCAGGAATGTTTCTAGGGGGGCTCTAATTTTATACGGATGTTCGAATAGTACGGGGGTCATGGGTCCCTAACCCTGTACTATTTGGGGGACGACTGTATATGTATATCTTACCCACGACGGGCAGGGTGAGGTAGGCGGTGTCCAGGAGAGCGACCAGTTGGTTCATGGAATCTCGCGTGACGGCGGTGGTGGCGGTGGCGTTGTGGGCGGCGTGGAAGGTGAGGGCGAATGCGTATGAGGAGAGTCGATTACCGAGGCGACCCGGATTGTTGAACAACATCAGTGGAAACTTTACCTTTGGAGGCCATTTATTTAGGATGACCTGCGTGGAAGGAGAAGGAAAGTCCTATATTACAGCGCAAAAAAGTAATAACACCAGTAGCAGAAGAGCAAAACAAGATGAGGAGGAGGGTAATGCAGGCGAACGGAAGAGGAAAAAAATAGTAAAAGAAAAAAATTAAGACGTTAAAGTTGCAATAGGGCTAAATAATAGTAGAGTACCGGGCAGGCAGTTTGAGGTGCACAGCATAACTTGTGCCACTATAAAAAAAATTGCCTGCGCCATGACGGGCTTGGGCCGACCACCAGCTAGGCCTCTGAAGAAAGCCTACAGGCGCTATATGCTGAGATGTAAAAATAAAAAAAAAGTGTGCCCCTCAAAACCTGCAACCGTAACACTGGCGACCTCGCCAGGATATTTGAGTTGTTCTGTTAACAGTGCTAACAGTGAATTACTACACTGTAGTAATTCACCTCAATTTGTTGATTATTGTAAATTACTTGTCATTTATAGTCTGTACTACCATGGAGTCCCCTAGACACAACCCTAGACACAATACACGAAGCGGATCTTGTCCATAGTCAACGTTGGACTCAGGAAACCCCGAGTTCCCTGCTGAGGAAGTGCTCTACTGCACAACCCCTCGGAACAGTCCTACGGTGTTTCCAATCGCCTAGCCCACGACAGCTCACTTCACCCAGCCACTTGCCTCCTGTCCGCCCCATGTCCCCTGTCCACTGGTGTTGTCCACTTCACTCTCTTGTACCTAGAAGCTTTGTCCCCGGAGTCTCAGTTGCGTCTCGATTTGCGTGAGTTGCAGCAAGAGAAGGAGTTGGAGAAGGGGAAGTTGTAACAAGAGAATGAAGATTGAGGAGAGGAAGTTACAGTAATATATATATATATATATATATATATATATATATATATATATATATATATATATATATATATATATATATATATATATATATATATATATATATATATATATATATATATATATATATATATATATATATATATATATATATATATATATATATATATATATATATATATATATATATATATATATATATATATATATATATATATATATATATATATATATATATATATATATATATATATATATATATATATATATATATATATATATATATATTCAATGAGTGTGAGTATGTGTTCGCGCGCGCTTTAAACTGCTGAGTGTTCGTGTGTGAATTACTGCAACATTTTTTTTCCACGATGTGACTGAATGTGTATGTTTGTATGTATGTCTGTTTGAGTGTGGGCAGGAGAGTGCCTGTTTACGTGTATGCGCGCGTGTGTGTGTGTGTGTGTGTGTGTGTGTGTATGTGGTTTACAGCATAGGAGTCAGTTCAAGGGCATAAAAAAGGAAACAAATGTGAAAGAAAGCCCGCTACTCACTGCTCCTAAAAAGAGTTAGAGGATTGGCCGAAAGATAAGTCAATTGCAGGAGGAGAGGTGTCCTGATACCCTCCTCTTGAAAGAGTTCAAGTCGTAGGTAGGAGGAAATACAGATGAAGGAAGATTGTTCCAGAGTTAACCAGCGTGAGGGATAAAAGAGTGAAAATGCTGGTTAACTCTTGCGTAAGAGATTTGGCCATTAAAGGGATGAGCATGAGTTGAAAGTCGTGTGTGGCGAGGCCGCGGGAGGGGGATGGCATGCAGTTAGCAAGTTCAGAAGAGCAGTCAGCATGAAAATATCGATAGAAGATAGAAAGAGAGGCAACATGGCGGCGAAATTTAAGAGGTAGAAGACTATCAGTAATGGTTTCCGCTTCATCAGCTCCCCTCCTCACTGACTCTCATTTACCTAGTAGATTCAGCCACTGCGTTGGTTCTTTTTTTTAAATTTTACCGCTATTTTCATATAAATTCTTCTTCTGCACGTGCTAACTGCTTGCCTACACCACTTCTGCGGTCTCGTTGCACAAGCCTCTACACTAGGTAACCCCTATATTGTCCAAATTCCTTATGCAAGAGCTAACCAGCTCCTCATTCTTTCATCCCTTTCGATGATAAACCCCGGAACAGCCTTCCATATATAGTCTGTATTAACATCCAACAATGAATTGAACTCATTCAGGAAGGGAGTATCAAGACACCTCTCGCACTGTTTTTGGAGACTCCTTGTCTCATTCACTTTACCTTTAAGGATGTCGTAGTTATCCCTGCCTATTTCCGTTTTTATATATTTTGCCCGTGATTTCTTTCTCTAGTGATATAAAACTGACCAGCCCTCTGCCTCACTTGATTCTTAAAAGGGTCGTCTTTCTTCACGGTGGTGGCCTTGCTTTCATTCTTGACTGTGCTTTGGCGTGGTGGTGTGGTCGATGGACTCCCGGAGGTCACCTGCAAAACCTCCCCCACTGGCACACGTTCGCCGACATCAGCCCACTGGCGTAAAAAAATTAAGGGCTCCACCACTGTCAGGAGAAATTAGACAAAGCTTATAAGCTGAATGGTGATGCACTGTGCAGATTTACGTGTGCATGTGTGTGTGTGTGTGTGTGTGTGTGTGTGTGTGTGTGTGTGTGTGTGTGTGTGTGTTACTACTGTGTATATATATATATATATATATATATATATATATATATATATATATATATATATATATATATATATATATATATATATATATATATATATATATATATATATATATATATATATATATATATATATATATATATATATATATATATATATATATATATATATATATATATATATATATATATATATATATATATATATATATATATATATATATATATATATATATATATATATATATATATATATATATATATATATATATATATATATATATATATATATATATATATATATATATATATATATATATATATATATATATATATATATATATATATATATATATATATATATGTATCATAAATATACCTCCAATGTACTATAAAGGTCAGTGAGTCAGGGCAGTGCCGCCCATATACCATTTTTCCCATAAGAACATATATGTATTCCTAGTACGCGAGCTCGTGTGTCGCCCATATAGTCGTGTAGTAGGGCTGCCTACTGTATAACTTTCTTTACGTTATTCTGTGCTCCACCAAAACCATTTTCACGTTGAGCTCAGTGTGATAAAATTCTGACAACACTTGGACTGGCCATAAGGCACACTGATCCCATACACACCCTGGCGGTGGACGAGGAGGTGGAGGAAGAGCACCGTCAAGACCGTTATCGCCAGTAACACGCAGCGACGCCCGCCCTGGCCGCGGGGCAGAAGGGCACCTGCGGAAAGAGGTACAGGCATATAGATATACAGGCTACACGGTGAGACAAACTAAGATATATATGTAGAATTAAATAGATAGGTAGACATGGAAAGAGGAATACAGGTAATTTATCGATTGTAAAGACAGATAGGTGTGTGTGTGTGTGTGTGTGTGTGTGTGTGTGTGTGTGTGTGTGTGTGTGTGTGTGTGTGTGTGTGTGTGTGTGTGAGTGTCCAATGATCTTGAGCATCTTCCCCGCCACTGACGTCAGGCTTATAGGTCTATAGTTTAAGGCCACGCACTGATCTCCCTTTTTGAAGATCGGCAGTACATGTGCTTGCTTCCAGTCTTCGTGAACTTTGTCTTGTTGTGTTGTTCGATTACAGGAGGAGAAAGAGGAGGAACAAGGGGAAGAGTAAGAGGAAACACTATAATCTACTCACCACAACACCTCATCTCAGGCTTAATGTGTCTGCCTCAGCCTCTTGCAACACACCACCGCCACCTCCGCTCCTCAGGCAGGTAGTGTTGATGCAGCTGCTGCCCACGGGTCAACACACCTGCACAGCCGCACGTTCTCCTGACAAGTCCACGTCATAAACTCTGTTACGCTTCATTAATCAAGACGCAGGCACACTTGTGAGCCTTAGCACAGCTTTATATTCATTTACAGCATTTGCCTCAAGGGGAAAAAGATAAAATATCCTCTCTAATACCATTAGTTTCTGGTCTTCCCTCTTGAAAGCGATGAATTCGTAAGGAGGATGAAATACAAAAGAAGGCTTTCCCATTTAACCGGCGACATGGATGAAAAATGAAGGTGGTGCTTACCTCTTGCATAAGGGATTTGGATAGTATACAGATGAGTAGATGGTGCAGGGGAGCCGCGGGAAGGGTGGAGGCAAGGAGCTATATAGCAAGTTCAGAAGAGCAGTCAGAATGAAGTTACTGACTGCAGATAAAAAGAGAGGCAACAAGCACTAGTTCACAAATCTCGTCGGTCCTTCTCTGATAATTCCGCCACTGTTCCTATTTCCATCATCCCGTAGTGTGCATTTTATTGCTACTGTCTACAAACCTTGGGAACACGTGGACTTGCACTAAAACTTGCACTCAAACCTTCACGTACGTGTATCTGTCGTGGTGCATGGCAATGCTCCACTGATGCATGAAAGGAACTTCTGAGCCGATTTTCCACAAAGATTAACAGATAAATGAGGTGAGATACCGGACTCACATATCTTATCACGAAATGATTGTGTGGAGAGGAATTGCATGCGTGATAAGGTCACAATGGCAGGAGTCCATGGGCTTCGGTGTCATAACTCGTATGAATGTGGATGGAGGAAAGGAAATACTACTACTGCTACTACTACTTCTTTTACTACTCCTTCTTCTACTACTACTCCTTCTTCTACTACTACTCCTTCTTCTACTACTACTCCTTCTTCTACTACTACTACTACTACTACTACTACTACTACTACTACTACTACTATCACTACTAATACTGCTGCTGCTGATATTACTACTACTACTGCTTCTTTTATTACTACGGCCTCCATCCATTAGAGATACTTTTTTGAGAGTGTTTCTCATATTCTTTCACAAAGCAATTCGCTGGCCCTTGCCTCGCCCATGACTGTGCCCGAAAACCAACTTTATTTATTTAGTATTACAAACCTGATTTTATATATATATATATATATATATATATATATATATATATATATATATATATATATATATATATATATATATATATATATATATATATATATAGTTTTTAAGTTAACAGAACCTGTGGTTGATACGGCTATCATTGACCGTCACCTTAAAGTCCACATTGGCACTGTGGGTGGTTTCAGATGCAGGACAGACCAAGGCTGACCTCAAGAGGGAGAAGGGGAGCCTGCATCTCATCCAGGCGACCACAGTGCTTCTCGGCTGCTATTTCTTATTCGCAAGTGTTTCAGTCATCTCCGACGCCTTCATTGGCCTGCCCTCCATGCCCCACTTGTGACTGCTCACCATTTTACCCATCCTGTCGTTGAGGGTTCGGGTTCCGACATTTTCCACCTCTCTTACAGTTCACACACGGATGGCCTTGTCATACGCACGAGCACTGAACACAGTTTTGATTGCTTGACGAACAGACGCAACAATGCTGGGCTCCATTTTGGTACCATTATGGGAGTGTATCTCAGTTGCTATTTATAGTGAAGAATAGAGCTTAAGTAGCAGAGACCACACTTTGACTCTTGTCTTCCCAAATGTTACTTATTCTCAAAATTATTATTGAGACATTTCTATTATAGTTATTCTTATTGTGAATATTATTACTGTTATTATATTATCTTAAAATTATTGTTATTATTTACTGTCAAACAAATATTTTCATTATTGTTATGTATTATTACGGTAATACGCTGTTACTTTTATTACTGTTAACTGTTTAATACTGATATCATTTATCACTGTTAACGATTAGTATTACTGCTATTTGTATATATGTACATAATAATAATAATAATAATAATAATAATAATAATAATAATAATAATAATAATAATAATAATAATAATGATAATGATGGTAACAACTACAACAACAACAATAATAATAATAATAATAATAATAATAATAATAATAATAATAATAATAATAATAATAATAATAATAATGATAATAATAATAATGATAATGATGATAACAACAACAACAACAACAATAATAATAATAATAATAATAATAATAATAATAATAATAATAATAATAATAATAATAATAATAATAATAATAATAATAATAATAATAATAATAATAATAATAATAATAATAATAATAATAATAATAATAATAATGATAATAATAATAATGATAATGATGATAACAACAACAACAACAACAACAACAACAATAATAATAATAATAATAATAATAATAATAATAATAATAATAATAATAATAATAATAATAATAATGATAATAATAATAATAATAATAATAATAATAATAATAATAATAATAATAATAATAATAATAATAATAATAATAATAATAATGATAATAATAATAATAATAATAATAATAATAATAATAATAATAATAATAATAATAATAATAATAATAATAATAATAATGATGGTAACAACAACAACAACAATAATAATAATAATAATAATAATAATAATAATAATAATAATAATAAATGGTTTATTCATTTGTTGGCAGCCATAAGGCTGAAAATACACAAAGTACAATGAGATTTATGTGATGAGTAATGGGGGAAGTGGGGAAGGGTGGTGTGTGTGTGTGTGTGTGTGTGTGTGTTGGAGTGGAGGGGTCATGTGATCATGGAGGTATTTATGGCCTTTACAAGTGCCGGTATTGTGCTAAGCCAGTATCTGTCCTTGCGAGCTTTGACCGGGACGAGAATATTGTGGTGTCTTGTGGGTCTTGTTGGGGGAGGGAGGGCGGGTGGGAGTAGGTCTCTGTGGCGGGGGTTGCGGAGGAGGGACTTGCCGAATTTGGTTAGGTTTATGTGGTATCGGTACTGAAGGGTGGGCAGATTCAGCTGGGTGAGTGCGTTCTCGTAGTTGGTGTAAGAACTGTCCAGAATCTGTCTGCAAGCCCGCTTCTGCACTCTCTCTAGTTGGCCACTCACACTTTTTTCTTTTACTGGAGCAGCGCCTAGTGGGCTTTTTTGTTATTATTTTTTGTTTTATCCTTCAGCTGCCTCCCTTGCTATAATAAAGTGTCATCCCTACACGGCCCAACACGCCACGCCCTGCCCTACACTGGCCCGCCGCCGTCCGTATCAAAGGCCTTCCAGTTCTCGTAGCCTCGCGGGCCCAGGTGGTCGGGGTGAACGAAGGGCTTCAAGGTACAGTTTGTGATCAGCGGGTACACGACTTGCCCGCCCGCGAAGAACGATGCCCAGAACCCGAAGGAACCCACAGTCATGATGGAGTGGGAGCAGGACCCCAGCAACGCCATGTCCTCTGCCGCCGTCTTCATGTCTGCGTGAGGAGGAGCAGGAGGAGGAGGAGGAGGAGGAGGAGGAGAAGAAAAGAAGACGAAAAGAAGAAAAAAAGGAGGGCAGTAAAAATAAAAATAATTACAACAACAAGTACTACCACAATAGCTTTTTCTGTTGCTATTTTATAACAACTACCACTGCTATACTCCATTGTTTTCATCTCAGGAAAGAAATTCCAATTCCCACACTGCCGCAATCCGTGCATTCCTCTCAGCAAACACATAATTGATATACATCAAAGCAAATGACAACAGAATTCACTGAAAAACAATAGAATACATTCTTTACACTTTCTCTAAACATGTGAATACATGTAACAGGTATTATGTTTTTATTTTATTGTTACAAATGTGCGTGTTTGTTGTTTGTGTGTTTGTATATGATGTAATAGTTGCTGATTTGACTTGCGTAAAAGTTGCTCATTTGACTAATGCAAACAATGGCTTGCTGTGGATGGTGCAATTATGGGCGGGTATAAAAAGGTGTGCGAGGGTCGGCCCGTGCAGTTGTCCCTGAGTTAGTAGGTGGACGGCAAGGGAGAGAAATGGAGTAGCCTCGTGCGTCGCCTTGTGTGTGCCTGCCTGTGTAATGGACTGAGGAGTTTTGTGCTTTGTTTCTGTTCCAAGTGATTGTGTGTTGTGTACTGTGACTTGCCGTGTACGCTGTGGTCTTAATTAAACGAGCAAACCCTGCCTTAGGCCTCCCTGTTGAGTCCCTCCACGCCTGCCTGCCAGCTTGTGAGTGTGCGAGACGCGTGATGTCACCGCCTGGCAGTGCCGCTGTGTGAGTCTCGGCGCTGTTCTGGAGTATCAAAATAAGGAAGATCCTCTATAGTCCTCCACCACTCAGCCTGTGCTCGGCCATCCACGCCCCGCGAACGGGTGGTGGACGGTCCTCAAGCCCCTAGCCAGGTCACGGGGCAGCTTCCCGCTCAGGGCCGGACACAAAGGCCCGTACCAAGAGTCACGAAGGTTTAACGACGAAGATAGAAGGGAAGGACGGTGCGTACCTATAGTCACTAGCATTTTTGGAACGAAGGTCTGCGGGAGAGACGAAGGGAAGGCAAGGCCTACCCCGTGTCTTCCCTCAGACCTTTGAGGAAAAATATGTTTATTTTCCAAATTTGGCATGGCAAATAGTTGCGGTTCAGTTAAAACAACCTGAGAAAATATTTTCCCTAATTGGAAAGTCGTATATTATAGTTGCAGCGAATAGGTTTGTCTTGTTTACAACAACAGCACGCGCCTTCAAAGCACAGAGGTACCAGCCAGGCGAGAACCTTCGTGGCTCACATTCTCCAACGATCTAGTTTTTCATATTCTTTCTCATTTCAGTTAAGACATCTGGCTCTGCAAGTGCAAATAAAGGTTATCTTAATAATTTACTGCATGCAAATAACGATTAATAATGGAAAAAACCCATGAAATAATAAATAATAACTGTTGAATGCGATGCTAGGCTATTTCGAATATATTAGGCTATCCATATTATTTATACATGCAACATCAAAATCCCTTATGTATAGACACTTGCAGAGTCGTATGTCACTTTATATCCCTTAATGAGATGAAATATGAGTATCTGAAAGGCTATAGATCGTTCGAGTATGATCAAACTATACTGTTTGATATACAAGTTGTTTCTTCGTGTTCTTATATGGTATATTATCGATGAAAATCTTCTGTTTGCGGTTCATATACGATGGTTTGAGGATTTTTTGTATACACAAACATTCAAATGATCTTCACGCAATCACAAACTCACAATGCGCAGGTGCCACATCTACGTTCACGAGTGGACAGACGGAATGAAACGGACAATATTATGGCTGTAATAGCACCATGGAGGTATTATACCTCCATAGATAGCACTGTGTGTTTGTATGTGTGTGCGTGCATTAGATCTGGTAGGTGAAAAGGTTGCAGTGTGTGTATGTGCATTTACCTTCCCGAGCGACTTGTGGTAAGGATTGAAGGCACGGTCTGAGGCCGTGGCTACATTGTCGAAGGGACGGTACGCGGCTCGACCTTCATAACTCTTGGTACGGGCCTTAGCCTCGTCATCGTGGCGTGAAGTCACTCCAAGCTTCGGTCAGGGAACTTTCTGTCAGACTATAGAAGTGATCCTATGAAGCCCAGGTAAGGTGTGGCCGCTCGGAGGGTGGGCGGTGTAAGTGTCAACAGACAGATGATACGTGCTTGTTGCATGTGTTCATAGGTTTAGAGAAGTGCAAATACAATATATTTTATTTTTCTTCGATGAATACTGTTGTATTTAGCGTTGCTGTATACCAGTTATGTGTTTGCTGAGGCGAATGCACGGGTTGCGACAATTAGGGTGAGGGGCGCCGGACGCCAATATATTTTCTGAGACGGAACTGGATTAACTACTACTACTACTACTACTACTGCTGCTACTACTACTACTACTACTACTACTACTACTACTACTACTACTACTACTACTACTACTGTTGCTGCTACTGCTTCTACGAGTTCTTGTTTGATTATTCTATTTAAGAAAAAAATTACACAAAAAACAGAGAGAGAGAGAGAGAGAGAGAGAGAGAGAGAGAGAGAGAGAGAGAGTCCCATAACACCACTATTCACCTGTAAACTCAACGTCCGTGCTGGTGTTGAGGTGCTGCCGCGCGTAGGACAGGTCGTCTGAGGCCACCACGAAGACGGGGTTCCTCAGGGTGGCGCGGTAATGGTTCATGGCCGACTGGTAGAACGCAGGGCCCGGCAGAGTGCACTTGAAGAAGCTCTGGAAAAGGTGAATTACGATGTTGTGCATGCCATTGAGGGTTGCTGAGTCCAACGCAAATGTTATGAGGAAAGTCGGTGAGATTTTGGAGGTGTAAGCAACTGGAGAGGTTCTGAAAAGGACGGGATGCGTGATGTGGCGTGCGCAGCTACAGTCCTGGCGCCCGAGTCTCGTGTATGAATCACTGTGGCCTGGCAGCCTGCCGTCTCCCAGCGTGTCTCATCTCGAGGATAATATATCATGGCCTACACACGGGAAATAGTTGTCAGTATCAGTGACATGCAGCAGCAGTGACGAATACCGTCAATTACTGTTGATATGGTGTTTTAAATGATTAGCAATACCGTCGCAGAGAGCTGTCTTGTTATAGTCTGAGCGGATGGCAGTGCCAGGGCTATTGAGTAATTATAATCAGCGACCTTATAAATTACTAAAAAAAAAGTGCGACACTTAACATTTTGAAACTCAAACTTAAATATAACTGATATTATTCGTCACTGCTGCAGCATATTTATTTATTTATTTATTTTTTTTTTTTTTTTACGTTGCTGCCAATTGCGCCGGTAGGCATCTTCCCGGTGGGGCCTGATGGTCGGCCCAAGGCTTCTTCCAGGTGGGGCCTGATGGTCGGCCCAGCTTGTTCTGGCGCAGGCGAGTGTTTATAGTGGCGCCATCTTGCATTGCATATAATTGATACTACGTAATGGCCCTGAGAATGACGTCCCATTTTCCTAGTCTTGGTTCGATCCCGGCACAGGGTATAAATTAAGCACTTTGTCATTTTGTTACATACTTCATCTGCTTTAACCGGATCGAGTAAAGTCGCAGCTGGCCACGCCGAACCATTTCCGAGAGGAGGAAAGAATGGGGTGAATTATCCTTTTACTTCAGCCCTCGGGAGGCGGGGCGAGCCAAGGCGGCAGCAGGTGCTGGGAGACTTTTCATTAACTGAAAGGTTTCCTTTTTGTATTCCGATGAGTAATAATGGCACTTCTAATTGTCATGATTTCATTATTCAGGGAGTGGCCTGTGGAAAGTTACCGCGGGAGTCCCCGCCATTTTGATTGAGAGAGCGGGAAGAAACACTAGCAGGCGGGAAACAGAAGCTTTTCAAATCATTTCATTATTACGGCCAACGCTGAGCTATGTGTGACCAATTGCATGTGTTAGGTTATTAATAAATAACAATTCCATAGCCGTTAGGGCGTTTTAGCGTAAGTGTTGCACAGAAAACGAGATGTGAGTATGGCGAGAGCTGGCATCTTGACCACGGCCAGCGCGCGCGGAGCATTGTGGGACGGCCGCCATCTTCCAGCCATCTCCTGCCCAGACTTCGCCGCGAGCATACGTCCCTCTCCAGCCCCCCGGGTTTTTTCAGCCTTGTAGTATCCGCATGCCCAGCGTGACTGTGTACTGAGGTCAGGGAAGCCCGTGGGAGGAGTGAGGGCACGGCGCGTTGCAGTGAGGAACGAGAAGAGGACAGAAGGACCCCAGGCCGAACGGACGACGAGGCAAATCAGGGTGTGGCTTCCCTCTTCTCCCCGCACAGCTAAGTAACCATTTGCTAGGATGTGTTAACGTAGATAACTAGGATGCTGTGTGCTTGGTTTAATTAATTATTCTTAATTTCCAGCGAGTTTCTTTGTTGTTTTCAATAAACTTAAGAGCACGTTTAGCTGGCTTTTGCTTACCCTATGAGAAATGTGATTGGTCAGATATTAAAATAATAAGGACTAGAGGGGCTGTGAGTCTGATAACTCAATTTTCAGTTATTTTATTTTATATTTTTTTATTACTGAGAATTTCCGGGATTTTCGGAAGTCCAGACCTTTCAAGAACCCCTCACTAATTAAAACATTAGTTATATCATTTTAGACCAGTTGTTTTTGCATCTGAATAAACTAATATTTCATTGAATTTCAAAGGATATTTCTCTGTATTTGTCTAGCCAAATTTCCATAACAAACGTTTTGGGGATAAAAAGTATTATTTTGATATGAATAAAAGTCCTTCTGTATCAACGGTTTGGGTAGCTTCAACATTAAACTTCCATTTAATTAATGTGTTTTGTGTTTCTACCGAATATAGAGTCAAATCACTGGAATCTTGTTTTTTCTTTTTCTCATCATTAATGTACCGCCTCTGGTACAGTGGTAGTTATTGGAAGTTTGCGACGTGCCACAGGTGGTACATATGGTATATAGATGACAGCGAAGTAACGACGGGAATTAGAGATACATGAGAAGCAGGAAAAGATAATTAAAGAATAAGAGGTAGACCAGGAAACATAAATACAATTTGAGCCAACAAACTAACTTACGCTCGAGACATTAAAACCTCAACCTACACTTTCTTTTGGATTAGAGCAAAAGATCAAGCATTTGATAAACAAAGCATATAAATATTACAAAAATAATAAAAACATGGTCCTGAAGTTTAGGAATAAAAGATGATGCCAGCCTAAAACGATCAAGCCTGGCTCCACGCGTACCTTTATCACTCGCGTGTAGTCCGTCCTCCGAATGTGGAAGCCGACGAAGGTGATGTCCCGACGCCCCCTCTTCTGCCGCACCCCCTCCAGGAACCTTGCAACCTTCTGCTTTAAGTCGTCTTTGAACCTGAAGGCGGCGCGGATGGTGTGGTGGTGCCCCGCCAGCAGATACATGCGGTTGGGATATCCTGGTGAAGGAGAGCAAAGTCGTACAGTGAGTTTAGAACAAACAGCAACTTCAGAGCACAAATAATGTCATAGCCAGCCGTGAGCCGTAAAAAGTTTCTTGACTATCAAAGAGAACGAACAGATTGACGGGTTGGCCTGGAAGAAACAGAGATGAGCCGAGGCCGGTGAGGTAGAATAATTGACGTGGCGGTGTGCTGGATGCGACTTCTTTATCTAGTACAGTCGTTGCTTGAGATTCTAAAGTGGGTACATCCCGGTATTGGGGAGACTGTTCACTGGGTACCTCCTCAATTTGAACTGTTTGCGCCTCTGAATTGGGTATGTCCTGGTATTGGGGGAGATTCTAAGATGGGTACAGTCTGGGTTGATGTGGCTTCTTTATCTAGTACAGTCTGGGCTTGCGATTTTAAAGTGGGTACGTTCTGGTATTGTGGAGACTGTTCATCGGGTACCTCCTCAATTTGAACTATTTGCGCCTCTGAATTGGGTACGTCCTGGTCCCGGTGATGGGCTCGATGCAGCCGCTATTGAACGAATCGTGTGCCTCATATCGAGCTGTGCACCGGTGCATGCGCACAACGCTGTTTCTAGGTTCACTAGCGTACTATACATTATACTACCTACACTGTATTATAACATATTCTACTGTATGTCTATTGCAATACTGTATAGTGAAAATTAACTTATTTTACAATATCCAACATTGTTTTTAAAACTTTGCAATTATCTCTATCTATTTTTTTCTCTCTCTCTCTCTCTCTCTCTCTCTCTCTCTCTCTCTCTCTCTCTCTCTCTCTCTCTCTCTCTCTCACACACACACACACACACACACACACACACACCGTACCTTCGAGCGAGTACATCTTCGGCTTGCCAGTCTCTCGGTACTCCTTCTCGCCCCTCTGGTAGGCCGGCTCCAGGTGGCTGATCATGTCGTTCTTCTTCCAGCTGGGAATACCAACCGACACATGCGCCCCCTTCTTCCGCGCCTCGTTTACAAGGTTTCCATCTGAAAGGAAGAGGTCGATGAGGACCATGAAGTTAGGTGCGCTACCCTTTTGTGCGGTGGCTGAGTGGTTAGCGTGGGGGCACCGCGTCCAGGAGGACACTGGTTGCATGGCAAGGCGGCCTAGATGGATGGATACGAACGGATCACATTCTCGTGCAGGGACACCGATCACACACTTCGCGGGACAATGAAGTGGAGAGCTCTGGATGAGAACTGGCACAAGGCAGGAACGGCGTTATGTGGCTGTGCACGACATACAGTTGACACCGACCATGCAGCGTAACATCCTGCTGTACCATGCGGTCACAGGATGTGACACGGTCAGTCAACCAAGTGGACACGGGTAGAGAACTACATGGATGGTATTCCAGCAACACGGAGTATTGCTCGATGATCTCGGACGTGGCACGCTGTCAGAATCCACCATACGGAGTGTGGAAGAGTTCTTCTGCCGCATTTACTCACCAGCTTCGGACGAAAATAACATCAGCGATGTGCGACACCGCATGTTTCAAAAGGCCACCAAAGCCCAAGAAAAGCTTCCGCCAAGTCGAAAATGTCTTGAACAACACATCAAACGCGCACACCACCAGGCTCAGGTGTGGTTTCAGGCAGATGCACCAATCCTTGAAACCGAGTCGCCCATTGGAAGTGGATGGTACGAGGATGCTACGAGAAGACTACACTCACTCGTCAGTGTGGACGATCCTCTGCCAAATGAGTTCACAAACATAGTCTGCTGCAAGTGCAAAAATTGTGCAACTTTCATTTGCTCTAGTAGGGCCAAAAACTTGAAGTGCATAGATGCATGAACCTGTAATAACGGAGTGTGTCACAACATTTACAGAGTGGCAATTGAAACTGACCCTGAGTGACTTAAACACGACGTTCTTTTCATGTACATGTAAACTTGCATATATGCAATGATGCGTCTTTTTCGTCCATCATTCACTGTTGCATTACTTAAATTTTAACTAGATGTTTGTTATGTTTGTAATAAGTAGTCCAATCTACTCATTATCATAGCATAAACCAATATTTCTTCAGTATGGCTTATTATTCTGCTCATTTTGACGCCAAAAAAAAGTTTGTAACTGCATTAAGGCCGATTCACACGACACCAGCACGTTTACGGCGCGTGACCGTACCTTTACGGGGCCGTGACTGACCGGCACCAGCATGTGTATTCACACAACACCAGCACGTAAACGGCCCGGACCTGCACGGGACCGTCATGGACCGGCAACATCGTGCTGCTCACACCGTCTCTTTCTCAGCCTGGACACATCCCAGCTGTGCTAACCATGTTCGAGAATATTAGCGACAATGACTTGGCAGTGACATCACTTCTTATGGAAGAAGAGGAAAACGAAAATCTCCAAAAGAAAAACAAAAGACTTTGGGTACATAAATCATTAAAGAAAAAGAAAACAGGAGAATATGCAAAACTACAAAGAACTGGTGGACGACGAACAAAAGTTCCACCAGTATTTCAGGTTGTCCAGACATCAGTTTCATGAGTTGCTAAATCTACTTGAGGACACCATCACTAAAAGAAACACGTACAACATTTAGGGAGGCAATAACAGCGAGAGAGAGAGAGAGAGAGAGAGAGAGAGAGAGAGAGAGAGAGAGAGAGAGAGAGAGAATGAATGATTGCGGTGCTACGCTCCCCGAGGCCACGCCTGTCTGCTGTGCTGGTGCCGGTCGGTGACGGAAGCGAGTTCACACTATCCAACACTGACAGGCTACGGATCGTTCCGTACCGGGGCGGACCTGCAAAATATTCTCGCCGACAATCCCGACCGGCAAGTGGTGGTGACGGTCCGCGCCGGAGACGTGCAGGTCCGTAGCAGTGTGAACACAACAATGGGTTTCCCATTGAAGAATATTTTGTCGGCCCGGAACGGTACGTTTCGGGCCGGTCACTTTATGTATAGTGTGAATCAGCCTTGATGGTCGTTTTATTGACATTTTTTATATTTTCGAGAAAATCAGAAATAGAACACACACATCTCTATGGCTGCATGCACACGGGCCACTTTCTTGTGGTCGCCACAAAACAGTGGCGAGTTGTGGCGGGCGGAGCCATTTTTCCGACCACGCCACTGTGGCCGGCGATAGATACCGTTGTTTCAAATGGCAGCGTGCACACGAGCCCCTATCGGTGGCCACCACCCTGCCACCCGCCAATTTCCCTCCGTCTTGACACTGACTTTTATGAATATAAACTGTCATAATGATGTATAAGTATGACCTTCACGCATAACCTGTGTTCAGGATATGATGGATGACCTCTTATATGCTTTCAGAATTAATGTTTCATTTCGTTTCATAGTTTTGCACATTAATTGATTCTGGTGTGGATTAATTACTGAATGTGGTAGTTTTATTTACCCGGAAGTAGAAAGTGGAAATGTTATGTAACCGCAAAGACTGATGAATTAAGTCAATAATCTACATCTAATGTGACTTTATATTCTTCATGTTCAGCCTTACATAAAGATTACCGCAAGTCTCTCTTCTACTGGCACACACTTCCTCATGTTGATGTCCTGCCGTGTTATACGTGGACCAATTTCTGTCATTAGATGACCAAAGCTGTCCTGTGACTTCCTGCAGTAGTCAAAAAATTTATCAGGGTGCTTTTTAAGCTCTGTAGATGATGTGTGGAATGCCACACGCAGTAATTTGTTGCTAACTATGAGGTGAACCCAGTACTTTCTTCTACGCTTTTTGCCAAGAGAGCACAGACAGCTGCTACCACTACGAGATCCATAACCCCACGTACGGACCTCATTAGTGGCCGCTACCGAGTGGCTCGTGTGCAGGGTGCACCTACCCACCATTTCTCGTGGCGACCATTTTTTGTGGCGGCCACTGACCACAAAAAAGTGTCTCGTGTGAACCTAGCCATACGCGAACGTAATAACAATATATATATATATATATATATATATATATATATATATATATATATATATATATATATATATATATATATATATATATATATATATATATATATATATATATATATATATATATATATATATATATATATATATATATATATATATATATATATATATATATATATACAACGGGCAGAGTGAGGCGGGTAGTGTCCAGGAGGGTCACCAGCTGGTTCATGGAGTCTCGCGTGACGGCCGTGGTGGCGGTGGCGTTGTGGGCGGCGTGGAAGGTGAGGGCGACAGCGTACGAGTTAAGTCGATTCCCGAGGCGACCCGGATTGTTGAACAACATCAGTGGAAACTTTACCTTTGGAGGCCATTCATTCAGGATGACCTGCGTGCAAGGAGTAAAGTCCTATATTATAGTACGAAAAGTAAGAGCACCATTAGCAGAAGAGCAAAATCAAGATGATGATGATGAGAGCTGAAGAAGAGTAAAAAAAGTAAAAGAAAAGTAGAGGAAGTAAAAGTTGCAGTAAGGCTAATAATAGCAGGGTATTGTGCAGGCGGTCTGCTACCACGGCGTCTCCTAGGCACACTTCCCCAAGCTTCTCTCGTCTCTCGTCGCCCTTGGACTCTGGAAACCCCGAGTCCCCAGCTGAGGACGTGGTCTCCAGCACATCCCCTCGGAACAGTCCTATGGGGTCTCCAATCGCCTAGCCCAAGCTCAGTTCACCCAGCCATTTGTCTCCTGTCCGCACCCTTACTTATGACTGTGTGTGTGTGTGTGTGTGTGTGTGTGTGTGCTAAATATCATTCAACGGGATATGTTTGAACAGCTGTACCTACAATGTACTACGAAAGGTGTGTGTGTGTGTGTGTGTGTGTGTGTGTGTGTGTGTGTGTGTGTGTGTGCTAGCTCCCATATGAAGCACCCTTGTCTTGGGTGGATGGGCTGCAAGCACTCAGCCCTTCAGAAATGAGCAGTGCCCAAGGTTTCCGTTTCATCAGATTCACTCCTCTCACTGACTCATCTACCTCAGCCAGTGTGCTCCCCTCCTTAAGCATCTTTTACCCCTATTTTCAAACAAACTCTTCTTTCGCACATGCTAACTTCTTGCCTCCACCACTTCTGCTGCTCAAGATTTTTTACTCAAGGTCACCCCTATAATGTCCGAATCCTTATGCTAGAGTCAACCAGCTCTTCGTTCTTTCATCGACACCTCGCACAGTTTTTGAAGACTCAGACTCTTTCACTTCAGCCTATTATGATGCTGCAGCTATGCCTGCCTATTTCCGTTTATTGTATTTATTTTTTGCCCTTGATTGCTTTCTCTGGATTAAGCAACAGATAAGCGACTATAACAGTTCTCAACCTCACCTGATTCTTAAAGGGGTTTTCCTTCTTCACGGTGGTGGCCTTGATTTTTTCATTGACAGTGGCTGGGCGTGGCGCTGATGTCGTTGTGCTTCGGGTGGTCATCTTGCTTCCTTTCTTGACTGTGGTTGGGCGTGACGTTGTGGTCGTTGTGCTTTGAGTGGTCGCCTTGTTTCCTTTCTTGACTGTGGTTGGCTGTGACGTTGTGGTCGTTGTGCTTTGAGTGGTCGCCTTGTTTCCTTTCTTGACTGTGGTTGGCTGTGACGTTGTGGTCGTTGTGCTTTGAGTGGTTCCCTTGTCTCCTTTCCAGGCTGTGACTGAGAGTGGAGTTGCGGTCGCTGGGCCCCGGGTGTTGACCTGCAGAGGCTCTGGACCAAGCACATCTTCGACCACATCATCCCGCAGCCGAAGAAAAGTGAAGGGCTCCACCACTGTCAGGAGAAATGAGACACAGCTTTTTTTTACAGTAGAGGAAACAGTAAAAAAAAAAAAAGAAAAAAAAGAAAAAAAAAAAAGAAAAAAAAGCAAACAATAATGAAAAAAAGCCCGCTACTCACCGCTCCCAACCTCGAGGAAGCTGATTTAGTGAGAGAGGAGATGTGAAGTTTCCAGGGGGGGGGGGGGGGCAGTAAAGCCATTTTTACGTTAAGCTCTGCGTGTGACAAAACATTGACAACACTTGGACACGTCTCAAGGCACACTGATCACATGCATACCGCGGCGGTGGACGAGGAGGTGGAGGAAAAGCACCATCACAGCCATCATCGCCAGCATCACGCAGCGACGCCCGCCCTGGCCGCGGGGCAGTGGAACACCTGGGGCGACACGACACAGGTATGCTGATAGATGGACAGTGATGAAGATAAATAGATAAACTTCTTCAATAATTATAAACAATTATACTGTAGAGGGATTTCAAGTATACTAGAATCTTTACCGGAACTAGCAAAGGCAAAAATAAATAAAACCATCAAGGAAATTCTGACTAGGCACATTGTTAAGAAACACACAGCTTCCTAATGAAAGAGTTAACCAAGAACTTCGTTCTTTCATCCCTCACTGGTAAAATCTTGGACTGCCTTCCATCGTCTGCATTTCTCCCTTCCTGCGACTTCCTATAATTTTCTTAGTGCAGAGGCCAAACCTCATAAAGGGCTTAGTAAGGAGAGGCACCCTCCGGAGATACGAGTCGCTGGGATAAGTCTCTTTATAGGGGACACGCACACTGCATGGAGGGAGGAGTTATATAACAAAATATGCTCCAAGAAAATGGCTCTTTTGATAAATATGGAAGAATATGAAATTGATATTCCTTGCATGTTGTCACAAGCCGATGAAAAAATAATGTTAGACGCATTACACTATATACAATTTATTGCACAGCACAACAGCTTTGTGGGGCAGGGCAGAGACTCCGTTGGGCAGAGAAACTATATCACTGACAGGAATGTGTATGACAAACGCCTTGCTGGCGAGCACTGTGGAGATATTTGGTGATGGTGGACTACACCTCAAAATAACCCATCAGATGTTTAAGAAGAAGGTAGGAAGTGACGGGAAGAAATGGGTGGTACAGAGGAATGGAGAGAGAAGCCAGTATAAGAGTCACTGCGGTAGGATTAGGAAGGCAAAGAGAGAAAAGGGGCGGCGGAAAGGGGGCAGCTACGCGGTGGAAGTTGAGAAACAGAGGAGCAGCGACTGGAGAGAGAATGAGCAATGATGGGAGGCATGTGAGGAATGAGGAGACTTCAGGGAGAAAAGAACAGAGGGAAAAACTGGAGGATAAAAGAGGAAAAGGACTAAGCTGGGAAACATTAAGGAAAAGAAAGAGTTGGTGTTAAAATGAGAAAGATAAGAAGTACGAAACAACTGACTGACTTATAAACGATAAACATGTATATAAATGAGGAGGAGGAGGGGAAGGAGGAAGAGGAAAAGGAGGAGAAAAGGGAGGAGGAGAAGGAAGAGCAGTGACAGCAAAAGGAGGAGGAGAAGAAAACATGCATGGAGGAGCAGGCAGCAGAACGCCTGTTGATTCATTATTAAGGTGCCTGCTTTAGGGATTCTAATAATTTCGTCAGCCACTTGAGTCCCCTACAGAAGAGATTTAGGCACTTTAGTACGTACGCCCGGGTACCTTTAGTTTACCCTTGATGCAGCAGATCACTGCAATTTTAAAGGGTCTAAAAGGTCGTTTTTGCACTGACTATTTCTGCAGGAAGGTTGTTCCAGTGGCGAAAGGACTGGTCGAGAAGCAACTACGGCCGATATCAGAACTACATTGGAGGAGGGGGAGGAAGAAGACAAAGAAGAAA